>NC_056739.1:634929016-635181830 GCF_019279795.1 Protopterus annectens | reverse complement strand
CTGATGATTCAGATTCCCACTCTCTAACTTTGTTTTTGTACCAGCTAAGGGTCTTACCAAATAAATGCACTTTTAATGAGTCCCAAACCATGACTCTACTGATTTCTGTTGTATTATTAATTTCAAGAAATAATTGTAGTTCTGACAACATCCAGGGTCTGAATTCTTTAATGGTGGAATTCTAGTTGAGAGGATTAAAGGTTTAAACTCCATTTGGAGCCTTGTTATCAGAGAGTCATGATCTGAGAAGGGGCATGGAACTATTGAGAAGTTGAGGATTTTTGTTTGTAAATCTTGAACTATGAATAATTTCTCTATTCTGGTTTGTGTTCCAGATCTATGCTCCTGGTGCATGACCACTGCACTCCAAAATAAATGTATACTTTGAACACCCATTTTAAGAATGAGATACAGTCCTCTCAATACAACTGTGCCAGTTTCGCAACCGCAAAAATCTGGTTGCGATAATACGTAAGTACCGACATCTGTCCAGACATTTGTTTCTTTTGTTCTCTTGAGAGAAGGTGACATTCAATCCATATCTACTGGTAAAGTAATCACATTATTAGTTTTAATAAATTAAGAGGATTCCTCTAAGTCAATAAAAGTCTTTATCTTGCTGGCATACAGTATTCTTATCTTAGCTGGCTATGCAAGTTGTGCCTTGATGTTATTTTGTTTCAGAAACTTTATCATTGGTCACTGGTCACCCTTTTTTCCTTTGTTCCATTATTCTAGATGAATAGTCGTTATCAAATTTTATCAGGCTCTGTTCATATTTTAGAGGTGCCTTCTTCCAAGCAGATCTTAAAATGAGTTCCTTGTCCAAGTATGACAGAAATTTGATAATTATTGACCTAGGAGGAGAGTTTGAGTTAGTGGCAGGTTTCCCAAGAGCTCTGTGTGCCCTTTCAATGTCAAAGAAAACTGCTTCTTTTAAATTTAAAAAGTCAGAGAGCCAGCTTGATAAAAAGGTAATAATATCCTCACCTTCTGTGTTTTCAGGTAATCCAAAAATCCTGATGTTATTTCACCTCTCCCTATTTTCCAAGTCATCTACTTTATTAACTAACCAAGTGTTTTGTTTAAGAAGCAGTTCTTTCTGTGTTTTCTCTTCCTTAAGTCTGCTTTCTAAGTCATTTAGAGAAACCTCTATTCCTGTTATCCTTGTCTGGTGTTGTAGCATTTCCTTGAGGGTGTCAGCCTGTTTTTGACTGCTTGTTTTAAGATTTTCCAGGTTCTCTTTAAAATCATCCATCTTCAAAGACAACTCCTGCAGGGTAGATGCCATCTGTTGTAGTTCATTCTTTAAGGCAGCATCCTGGTGAGAATTCTTAGATATATTCACTTGTTAAAATGAGCAACTCAAAGCTTTTTGACAGGAAATTATTTGTAAAACTTCATCAACGTTTCTAATTATGTAAATTAGTCCTTTAAATATAAGATTTTATACTTTGAAGAAAAAAAAGGAATATTTTTCCTGTCTTATTTAACTAGTTATATGGAGCTCTAAAATACTGATGCTTTCAGTTAGCCATTCAGGCTCCACCATTAGTAAACTGTTGATATGTGGGTGTTAGTGAAGGGTAAGATTTCTGAAATACTATTAAGAATTAGTACACTGCTTTATATTGGTAGCCAGTTATATTTTTGAGAACATCACAATGGTGCATTTGTGGGTGTGACTCCCGTGTACTGACCAAGCAATCAAAGAGCCTCAATCCTCACCACTAATGCCAGTGAGGGGCGTCCACATTGGGAAGGATAACAAATACACACACATTAAAGTACAATTTCCCTTAAGAGCATACAGAGATCACAGTCAATCTGGGGCTGGTTTTTCCCTTTCTCTCCAGATCCCCAATAAAAATCCCCAACTGACACAGCTATAGGGTCCAGATCATAGCCTACTGATCAAACTAAAACCTCCAGCACCCTCTCTGTCCAAACAGTGCTTTGTGTCCCTGCCCAAGTAGCTGACACACACACACACACACACACACACACACACACACACACACACACACACACACACACACACACACACACACACGCATACACACACACACACACACACACACATACACACAGTTTGGGATAGGAGTTATATACAAACACACAGACACTCCTGGGGATGGCTGGCACAGGTTCTCCAGCTATGCCCCTTCTGTCCAGGCTATAAGGTAGTAATCACCACCAACCACTAATTTCAGCTACTATTAAGGCCCTTATCAAAGGGTGTCCAATTATTACTATGCAATATTATTATCCAACTGGTAAGTGTGACTGAACAGCAAGGCTTACTTGGGGTGGCTTGGACAACATCACTATATTCTTGCAATGTAGTCTAGAGCTTAAATTATCTCTACATAAAACAGCCACAGTTGAAAGGTTTAAAAATTTAATAATGAATAATAACAACACAAGGCAATATTTCTTACTACACAGTGCTAGTCATGAGTTCAGAGATCACAGGAAAATTCTTAAAATAATACAGTAAAATGGTTCTGGCATCAATACAGAAAAAAAACAACTAGTCTAATATTCCTATTTCCTAGCTATATCTAAGAGAAAACACAGTTCTAAAATAAACTTACATATAGAGCAAGACAGTTCTGGTGATGTTGGATGTTTTGAAGACAATTGCAAAATGCTCTGAATCTCTCTGTCCTTAAATTAATAGCACAGCACTACTGACTCATTTCAGATTACATAATTTATCTCTGGTTCCCAGGCAAACAGAAAGCAGAGAGTGTAACAGCCCTTTTGATCTTGCACCTGGTCAGGAAACTACAGCAATAAAACACATTATACATGCAGATTCTAGCAATTAACTCTGGTCTCAAAACAATAGCAATAATTCCTTCACCCAGATATCTCAACTCCAAGGTTGAGATCAAAGAATTATACAGAGTTTGACTTATCAGCTTTCTTCCCAGCAGAGTGCACTGTTGTTACATTTTTAACGTTCAACATTTAACACCATTTTCTTCCATTTAAGAGAACAAGCCTGTGGCTTATATTAATATTTACAAATGACAGAATTATCTAAAAAAATACAAAATATACAGAATATATTTGTGTGAATATGACGGAGGATAGAGGAATGGTGAGGATGAAAGGAGTAGAGGTGGCGAAGGTGGATGAGTTTAAATACTTGGGATCAATAGTTCAGAGTAATGGTGAGTGTGGAAGACAGGTGAAGAAGAGAGTACAGGCAGGATGGAGTTGGTAGAGAAGAGTGTCAGGAGTGATTTGTGACAGACAAGTACGAGTAAGAGTGAAAGGGAAGGTCTACAAGAGGGTAGTGAGACCAGCTATGTTATATGGGTTGGAGACAGTGGCATTGACAAAAAGGCAGGAGGTAGAGCTGGATGTGGCAAAGTTAAAGATATTAAGATTTGCACTGGATGTGACGAGGGTGGACATGATTAGGAATAAGTATATTAGAGGGCCAGCCCAGGTTGGAAGGTTTGGAGACAAAGCCAGAGAGGCAAGATTATCTTGGTTTCGACATGGGCTGAGGAGGGATGCTGAGTATATTGGGAAAAGATGCAAAAAAATGATGAATATATCTTGATAACTCTTGATGTAAAAAATCTCTTTACGTCCATCCCCAATGATTTGGGTCTGGAAGCTGTTAGAGAGCTACTAGTTAGAGACACTAACTTTTCCACAGAGAAAATAATCCTGATCTGCCAACTACTGGATTTAGTGCTCAACAATAATCTGTTTATGTTTGATGGTACTACGTATTTGCAAACATGGGGAGTAGCTATGGGCACCCCATGTGCAAATACGTATGCAAACTTAGTAGTTCTGAATTGGGAAAAGGAACATTTGTTCAATAGTCCTACTTTTGAAAAAATTAAGTTCTACAAACGATTTGTAGATGACGTCCTTTTAATATGGCAGGGCACCCTAGAGGAATTCACACTATTCTTATATCATTTAGAAACTACTATCACCTACTTAAAATTAACAGTGGAAGCCTCCATGAAACAAGTAGATTTTTTGGACGTCTCTCTAACACTTAATGAACATGGAAAGATTACATCTTCCATCTTTAGAAAACCAACCTGGACTAATACACTACTTCAATTCAGCAGTATGCACCCAAGGCATATGTTCCCAGGAATAGTCAAGAGTCAGTTTATTAGACTAACTAGATTATGTCAAGATAAGGTAACTTTAGAGAAAGAAGCTGATAAATTAGAACAACTCTTCTTGAATAGAGGCTATAATACTGAGTTAGTTAACTCTATTAAGAACAACACCATACATTCCATAGAGCCTACACCGCGAATGTTTAAGAAATTCATTCCTCTTAGACTTAAAACAGCTAATAATACTATGAAAATGCCCTACATTATAAAATACACTAGTGATGTGAAGAGTTTAGAAAACATCATACGGAGAAATTGGAATATATTGTTGACTGATACCTTAGTAACTAACTTGGTGGGTAGTTATCCTACTTTTCTGTACAAAAATTGTTCCAACCTAAAACAAATTTTATGCAAAGATTATGCATCAAATGTCAAGAAATCCACTCCAAATATGGGAACTGTTCCATGTGGTAATTGTAATCGATGCAATTTTATCTGTTCTGATTTGACATTCACTCATCCTACACTAGATTTTATTTTTTATTTCAATGTTTTAGCTACATGCCAGACAAAAAACTTGGTATATTTAGCAACCTGCACAAAATGCACCGCATTCTATATAGGACTGACCAAAAGAAAACTAGCTAACCGAGTCTATGACCACCTGTATGAGATAAAGAGAGAAACAGACACTAATGCTCTGGCTCAACATATAGTAAAATACAAAGAACACACTTTTCTGTTTAGGGTACTTGAAATAGTAACTCTGAATCCTAGGGGTGGTGACAACATTAATAATCTAGCTCTAGCTGAATTAAGATGGATCTTAAAGTTTAAAGCACACAGTTATCCAGGCTTGAACACTTCAGTTTCCATCAAGCCCATCCTAAATAATAGAAAGCGTTAATGCTAATATCAAGTCTTGATATGTATATAATAAATATTTTACTAAATTTTGCTTTAACATACATAATTTGGCAGTCTGGTTGTAATATCAGCAAATTAGATTCTATATTTAACATTTATATTTTATGGGTAACTACGATCTATAGTCATATTTATATTTATATATAGTTAAAATTAAATTGATGATTTTTTTAGGTTATAAGAAGTATTTTGGATAAAAGTTATAATAATGTTAGTGTTAAAGCTAACACCTATTATGACATAAAAATGATCAACATACATATATTTATATACTTTTTTAAATTAATATCATAATATATATTCTTACTAAATTTAGAATTTTAAGGTAATTGTTTGATTATTTATTTATTATTTATCATTTATTAATTATTAGTTGGATAGTTTTATCACAAAAATTGTTTTTTATAATGAAACTTTCATAATGAAACCTTTGTAGTTTTTATAAACATACACAATCTAGTCGTTACTGTAATAGAGCATTAAATGGACTTAATATATATATTTTATACATATTTTTGCACTTTCACACTCTTCAATAAAATAAAAAGTTTTTTAGAAATAGTGCTATTACATCTTTGTAATTTTTAATAAGGCAATTGGTTTTATGAAAGATACACCCTACAAATAAAGTTATTATTAATATATTAAATGTAAATATTAATGTAGGCATACACATATATAATTTTGTCTGTTTATGGTCTTAATTTTCACGTTCAGACACTTTCTGTACCCTACAGTTTTCTAGTATTACATATAGGGCTTCTTCAACTTCGTAAAGATTAGTCAGCCTAGTTGCCCCACTATTCACGTAACTTTTCCTTCAGTAAAGTTACCGCTGATAATTGGATGCACTCACATCCTAGGCTTCTTTATATTTAGATAGACTAGGGTTTGTATGACTCATACGAGGGGACATATGTTAATATGTTATTTTGTTATTTTGTATATGAATGTAATATGCCACGTAAGTCTTAATTGAAAATTTTCTATTACAACTGAGCTACTTGATTGTTTACACCAATATTTTTTATTCACTTGTACAATTTTTAAAAGTCTTTAGTAGGGTTTAAAAACAGAAATACCGTCTATAGCAACTGCGTGTCTATGGTACCACCATAGATAAGAAAAGAAAAGGAAAAATTCTCCTTTTGAAAGATTGCTTTACAGACACTGCTTTATTGACAGCTATTTTGTGTTCGATGAATATTGAATTCGGTTACGATAGTAACCGGAACTTTTCTTAGTGAAATGGATGTTAATGTTTAGATTTGTAAGGACTTGAAAGTATAATTATTGAATAACTTATGAATTACTAAAAATATATATTTCGTTTCATAAGCATTTATAATTGCAGGCTATATTATGAGTTGCTTACTAGCTTTATACTGGTGATTTTCATAATTACATATAGTGAATGAAGTGTTACTAACTGTTTGCTGACATTGCCGTTTTAAATAATAATTGATGCATCTAATTACATAGGGTTTGGCTTTTAACTGTTGCACTATTTAAATACTGTGTGTGGGGTTTTTCATTGTCTGAAGAAGCGTGGCTGTGACCACGCGAAAGCGCTCACCTTTACCCAATATGTTTACATTAAAGAAGATTCTTATACTACCATCACGGCTACTGATCGTTTTTTGGATTATTACCTGCAATTCAGCTTGTTATTTGACTACATCGTGGTGAGATCAGGTTTCTGTGTTTAACATTTATATTGGGAAAAGATGCTAAGGATGAAGCTACCAGGTAACAGGAAAAGAGGAAGGCCTAAGATGAGGTTTATGGATGTGGTGAGAGAGGACATGCAGGTGGTTGGTGTGACACAGCAAGATGCAGAGGACAGGAAGAAATGGAAACAAGATGATCCGCTGTGGCGACCCCTAATGGGAACAGCCGAAAGAAGATGATGATGATCTACAAAATTCTATCTGGCTAGGCTGGCAGCCTTCATATACGTTCACATATCTTTTTCAAGTGACCCTTGAGAAACGTTGCTTGAGGGGGATAGGTCTATCTACGTATAGCTTACCCCTTCCCCATCTTGAGAACACATTTGCTTTGGCATTGCCAATCCCACTATGGTGCTGCACTGACATAGCATATGCTTGCAACCCTAGGCTCCATCTTAGCAACTTGGCATTTTGCTGGCTGGGTCTGTGTAACCATGTTAGGGGATTGTGGTCTGTAACTACAATATATTTTCTTCCATACAGATAAGGCTGAAGGTTCTGCAGTACCCACATTATGGCAAAACATTCCTTTTCTACACCTTCATAGCATTCCTCCCTGGGTTGGAGCCTACAGCTGAGATAAACCACTGGGTGCTCTTCTCCCCCTGAAGAAATCTAAGTACAGCCCCCACCCCATGGTTCGAAGCATCCACCTGCACAACAAATTCTTTGCTGTAATCTGGACTGGCTAACACAGGGGGTCCCCCCAAAGCTTTTTAAGCTTCTGGAATGCCTGCTCACATGCTGGGGTCCACTCTACCTTATGCGGCCTGTGCTTCCTTGCCAGGTCTGTGAGGGGAGTGCCTATGGTACTATAACAGGGGACGAACTTTCTGTAGCACCTTGCTGTCCCTAAGAATGCCCTCACCTGCTTTTTTGGTAACAGGTGCAGGCCATGTCTGAATGGCTTCTACTTTGGCAGGCTCTGGCCTGATCTTACCACTCCCCACTCTATGCCCCAGGTAGGAGACCTCAGCCATACCCACCTGACATTTGCTGGGCCTAATGGTCAACCCTGCCCTCTGTAGTCTGCCCAGCACCTCCCTGACATGCTAAAAGTTTGCTTGCCAGGAATGGCTGTAGACAGCAGTATCATCTAGGAAAGCAAGGGCAAACCCTCCTGCTCCTGCTAGGATATAATATACCAGCCTCTGGAAAGTGGCTGGGGCATTTTTCATCCCAAAGAGCATCTTTGTGAACTCATACAAGCCAAAAGGAGTCACAAAGGCTGACCTCTCTCTATTAACCCTTGGTAAGATCAATGGTTGTAATATACTTAGCCCCACCCAGCTGCTCTAGGGCCTCATCTGTCCTAGGCATGGGGTAAGCATCTGAATCTGTGTGACTATTTAATTTTTTGTAGTACACACAGAACCTGATGCTGCCATCCTTTTTTGGCACCAGCACCACTGTTGAGGACCAGGGACTGTTGGACTCTTGAATTACCCCTAGTTCCAACATTTCCTGCATCTCCTCCCTCAGAGTCTGTTTGACTCTCTCAGTTACCCTATAAGGTGCCTGCCTAATAGGCCTTTGGGGTCCTGTATCCACCTGGTGCTGCACCAGGTGTGTGCACCCTTGTTTCCCAGTGAACACGTCCCCAAACTCCTGTAACACTACTCGGATTTCTCAAACCTGGGTAGGAGATAGCTGCTGGGACATTGCTACCCCTTCCACTGAGGTGTCAGTCCGAGCCTCCCTGAGGAGATCAGTCACCACATCTCCCTCAGACACCTCCTGTAATTGACTACAATTACTCAGCACAAGGGCCTCCCTATCATGGTAAGGTTTCATCACGTTAACATGGTACAATTTCTGCCCCTGCCTCCTGCCTAGCAGTTCAACCATGAAGTTAACATCACTTACATATCTTACCACCTTGTAGGGTCCCTCCCAAGCTACTTGCAGATTGTTGTGTCTGACAGGAATGAGAAACCATAACCTGCTTCCCTACAGCATTCTCTCTAGCTCGAGCATTCCTGCCATACCATAACTTTTCTGTTGTTGGGCTTCTGCCAGGTTCTCCTAGGCCAAGCCCATGAATTTCTTGAGCTTTGTCCTGAGGTGTAGGACATATGCCACAACAGACTCCTTGTGAGATTCACACTCACCTTCCCACTCATCACAAATTAAATCTAGAGGTCCCCTCACCCGATGCCCATACAGTAACTCAACGGGTGAAAAACCTGTGGATTTCTGGGAAACCTCTATGTAAGCAAGCAACAGATAGGGCAAATATTTGTCCACTCCCTCTTAAACTGGTCTGCAAATGCCCATAGCATGGACTTGATTGTAGAGTTTAACCTCTCAACCAGACCATTAGTCTGAGGATGGTAGGAGGTGGTCTTCAGGTGCTTCACCCCACAGTACTTCCATAGTCAAGCCAGCAGGTCTGACATGAAATTGGCACCTCTGTCAGTCAGTGTTTCTTTTGGGAAACCTACCCTGCTGAAAAATCTCTAACAAAGCATTTGCCACCTTTTTTGCCTCAATAGAGGACAAAGCCACTGCCTCAGAGTATCTTGTAGCATAATCTACTACCACTAGGATATACTTTTTCCCTTTGGAACCTGGGGTGCTCAGAGGCCCCAAAATAGCCATAGCAACCCTCTGAAATGGCACCTCGATCACAGGCAAAGGCATTAAAGGAGCTTTTACCTTATCTCCTGCCTTGCCTTCCTTTTGGCACTGCTCACAGGTCCTACAGTACCCTGTTATAGATCTGTAAATTTCAGGCCAATAGAATTTCTTTATAATACGTGTCTTTGTCCATTTTATGCCCATATGACCTGCAAAGGGAATATCATGAGCTGTGGCTAGAAGTGCCAAATGGTAGGTTATAGCCACCACCAACTGCTGTACCCTCTCACCTTCTAGCCCTCCCTCAGGGGTCCACTCTCTATACAGTAACCCTTTGATCCAGTATACAGATTACCCCTTC
The DNA here is from genome assembly GCF_019279795.1 of Protopterus annectens. Classification (NCBI taxonomy): domain Eukaryota; kingdom Metazoa; phylum Chordata; order Ceratodontiformes; family Protopteridae; genus Protopterus; species Protopterus annectens. The sequence goes on along the minus strand of NC_056739.1, from coordinate 635,172,120 downwards.
CCTTGAGAATCAGGTCCTTCACTAGCTACCTATTTCAGGACTTGCAGTGTAAGGTCTGAGAGCTGAGCCTGTCTCAACTCTCTCCTTTTAACCCTTCCCAGCTCCCCTTCCACAGGATGTCTGGCATCCTCTGACAGTGGTGCCTCACTGTCAGCCTGGGTACTACTACTCACCTTGACGTTTGCAGTCACTCTTTCCAAGCCAGTTGGCAATCCATCGAGTGACATAGGGATTAATGCCCAGCTTAGTAAGTTTATCTATGATTCCAGAGTGGGGGATGGTGTTGAAGGCCTTGGTGAGGTCCAGATAGGTTGTGTGGACCACCTTACCCTTGTCCAGGGCTCTGGAGACTGATTTGAATAAGTCGATAGGTTCAGGAGACAAGATTGGCCCTTCACGAATCCAAACTGCATGGGGTCCAGTGTTTGAAAGTTGCCAATGTCTTTGTTTATAAGTTCCATGAAAATACGTTCCATGGTCTTGCAGATCAGGCTCATCAGACTGATGGGGCAGTGGATCCCCCCTTGTGGAGTGGGATAACTGTAGCTGTGCGCCACTCAGTGGGCATGAAGCCTGAGGTGAGGCTATGATTAAACATGACACTTAGGTGAGCTGCCAGATCATTTTGTAGTTCATGTAGTACACAGCCTGGGGTATCATCTGGTCCCATGGATGCTGTATCCTTAGCTTTGGAGAGTGCATTTTTTACCTGTGTGGCTGTTATTACCAGAATTTGGCAATCCTTTCGGTATTGAGATGAGCCCTTTAGGGGGTGAGAGGGGGGTGAAGTTTGCACTGAATTCATCTATTAGGATATTGGCAATATCCTTGGGATCAGTATATTTAATGCCATTCTGTAGTAGCTCAGAGTAGATCTGAGCATTGCCATTTAGATTCTTGACATAGCTATAGAATGCTTTGTGGTTGTCTTTGGAATCTTTGGCAATTTTATTTTCATAACTAGCTTTGGAGGAGTTTATGAGGGATCTCAGCTTCTTACTGAGGCTGGTAAGGGAGTTTTTTGCATCCTGGGATTTTCCTCATTTCTGCAACAGTTTCTTCCTTTTGTTGTAAAGTTTGTTTATGGCAAGGAGAACCAGATTGGCTTCCTTTTTTTTTTGGAGGAGAGTGTCTAGGTTCTAGTGGGGATGGCACGATCCGTGCGCATTTTCATTCACTTTTTGTTCCCCACCTTGCCTCCGTCGACATCTGTATGGCACATGGCCCCAATGGTTGCATTGAAAACACTTAACCCTAGGTCCTGGACATGTACCTGGACTAGTGGCTTCCCCTGCTACTGGCAGATTCTGTTGGGGCAGTCTGGCCTGTCCACCATGGGTTCCTTTAGATCCATGAGCAGTACTTGGGGTCCCTTTCCTGTGCAGGGATGTCGTGCTTTCTAGATATAGGTCTCCCTTCTTCCCCATCTCATATGAAGTAGCACATTGTCTATCAGCTAACCAGATCCTCATGTTCTCAGGTAAAGTGCTAAGGGCTTGTTCCCTCACCAAATAGTCTGCCAGCCCTTCAGAAGTGGTTACCTAACATCCACTCACCCACTTATGAAAATAAGTGCTCAGTTCAGCAACATATTCATACACACTTTCATTTGCCTTGCGTCTATGCTCATGAAACTTCTTCCTATAAGTTTCAGGTGTTAGCTTAACAAATTCTAACAAGCAATCCTTAACAGCAGTATAATTAAAGGATTCATGATCAGAAATTTTAGACAACACAGTTACAGCTTTTCTATGGAGTAAGGGGGTCAGGAACCATATCCAGGGCCTTTGGTCAACATCATACTATTTACATACTCTCTCAAACATATGAATGAAACTATCTTTAAACTGTGGAAGAAATTTGCTGACCTTTTTTGCTTCTGGGGTCCAGTTACTCCCTTCCCCATTACCTCCATGACTATTGTGAAGAGTCAACATCTCCTTTACATGCTGCCTCTGCCTTTCCTTCTCCTCAGCTTCCAGGCATAGCAGCTTCTCATTCTCCTCAGTCTGTAGACATGTCAGTCTCTTTGCTGCTTCTTTTTCCAAATGCCTGGCCTCCAACTCAAGTCTCTTTAGCTCCAAATGGATTTTTAAGTCCCCTGCACAAAGGTCCAGCTGTCCATTCTCTGAGTGTTGTACATCTCCACAGCCAGTTTGATCATCCTCCTCGTTGCTGTTTTCTAATGCAGCTGTGACCAAAGCTGCAATGATGTCTGCCTTAGTCAGGTTTCCATGCACCAGTCCCCTAGCCTGGCACATCTCAGCCAGCTGGCTCCTTGTCAGCTTTCCTTACTCCTCTGCTGACATGATTGCCTGCTCTACCTGACTAAGCTAACAAAAGAAATAAAACAGTTGTGATGTGATCTCTGAGTATTCACTGCATGGCTGTTTTACAGTACAAAAACACCTTCAGTGATCACTGTACACAAGCTACAGGAATACACTATCCACACCACTACAAGCCAGTTAGTATGTGGTGTGGATATCCCACCACTGCCAAACAATTAATATGTGACTCCTGTTCACTGGCCCAGCAATCAAGGAGCCTCAATCCTCACCACTAACACCAGTGACGGCGTCCACATTGGGAAGGATAACAAACAGTAAAGTACAGTTTCCCTTAAGAGCACACAGAGATCACAATCAGTCTGGGGCTGGTATCTCCCTTTTTCTCCAGATCCCCAATAAGTCTCCCCACTGGCTCAGATATAGGTTCCAGATCTCAGCCTAGTGGTCAAGCTAAAACCTCCAGAACCCTCTCTGTCCAACCAGTGCTTTGTGTCCCTGCCTAAGTAGCTGACACACACGCATTTTGGAATATGAGTCATATACAAACACACAGGCACTCCTGGGGAAGGCTGGCACAGGTTCTCCAGATATGCCCCTTCTGTCCAGGCTATAAGGTAGTAATCATCTACACCAGCCACTAATATCAGCTACTAATAACGCCCTTATCAAAGGGTGTCCAGTTATTACTGTGCAATATTATTATCCAACTGGTAAGTGTGACTGAACAGCAAAGCTTATTTGGGGTGGCTTGGACAGTATCACTATATACATGCAATGTACTCAAGAGCTTAAATTACCTTTACAAAAACAGCCACAGTTGAAAGGTTTAAAAATATTTAATAATGAGTAATAAAAACACAAGACAATGCTTCTTACTACATAGTGCTAGTCATGAGTTCAGAGATCACATGAAAATTCTTAAAATAATACAGTAAAATGGTTCTAGCATCAATACAGAAAAAAAACAACTAGTCTAATTATACATGCAAATTCTAGCAATTAACTCTGGTCTGAAAACAATAGCAAGAATTACTTCATCCAGACATCTTGGATCCAAGGTTGAGATCAAAGAATTATAAAAATTATCAGCTTTCTTCCTAGCAGAATGCACTGTTGTTACATTTTTGATATTCAACATTTAACACCATTTTCTTCCATTTAAGAGAACAAGCTTGTGGCTTATATTTATATTTACAAATGACAGAATTATCTGGCTAGGCTGGGAGCCTTCACATATCTTCATAGTGGGTATCATCAAGGGAGCAGCAATCAATAGATTTTTTCTGTAACTTGCAGATGAATACTAATTGCAGAAGGGAGTGAAATTAGTGGGACCATATTCCAGTTTTGGCATGAGTATATTTCTAGCTATATCAAGCCTTGCAGTTGGTATAACAAGATGTGATACGATATAGCAAAGCTTTATCTATGTCAGAACTTTCCTGCTGATTATTTCAGTTTGCATTTTAAAGGACAGATTAGCGAGAGCCAGTTACTTCTCCTTATCTGCCAGGGGAAGAGAATTTACTTACAGATATTTGATCACCACTGTGTGTATAATTTTGAACATCTCTGCTGGGAACCAAAAACCATGACAGCTGATTTGGAAGCATTTATGCTTAGTTGGTAATTGAAGGTTCACTTTGCCTTTTTATGGATGTTTAGCTGCGTGAGTACAATTTGTCTGAGTCCAACAAGAGTATATTGTCTGATGGAAGGTCACTTAAGAACAGTGAGAAAGCTAAGGTCACTAATATTGAACATTATGGAACAACGCAAAAAGTGTTTCCTTGTCGGATAGTTTAGCATTAGTGTACAATTGAAATATTTTATTTTTATCCAAAGAATAGTGGGTGTTTTCACCCAAGCTAAGTCTAGTGAGCGTATTCAAAGGCAGATTATAACTGAGTATTTCAAGTGGTCTGTTCATACCTATAAATGCTTCTGCTATTAGCACACTTTCATTCATGTTGTTAAAGATGTAGTTTGCTGCCATGCAAAAAGCCATGGCTATGCTAAAGATATTCCAAAAGCCTTCACAGAGGAGGCATTTATATATGTGAATATATGTTGGCAGACAATTTTTAAAAAAAGATTACTTATGGGGCTGAGGTTGGCAGTTGGTCCAAAGCCTTTGGGGACTTTCGAAGAACTTACTTTTTGGTATGATTAGTGTACACTGAATGCATTAGGAAAGAAGCTCAAATTGAGTAATAAGTTAAAGATTAATGAGTGGCCTGGACAATGTTTGAGCAGCCATCCTAAGATATGCTGGATAAGGGGTGCAACATTTAGTACTTCACTTTATATCTGTTTTTTCCCTATCATTTCCTTGTTTCCTTATCTGATTATTTCTGTAAAATGAAAACTTGGGTAGTGGGACACCATACATACAAATGTTTCAAGCATAGACATTAATGCCCTTCTAGCTTGCCAACATACCAAAACACTTGTTCCCATAATAAGTGTCCAGGCTGTTCTTAAAAATATCTAAACTAGTGCTTGCTTTAATGTAATTTGGTAGCCTGTTCCATGTATCAGCTACTCTGTCAGAGAACCAATTAGTACACTTCTTGTTCCTACAGAATATTCTACACAGGTTGTCTGATGATTTTCTAGTACTTTTTGATAACCCCAAACATTCCCAGAGGTAGTTGTCCCGAAATGCCCTATACACCTGAATAAGATCTCCTCTTAGATATCTGTAAGAGACACTGTACAATTTCATATATTTTAGTATTTCATAAAAACTTAGATTTTCACATCCATGGATTCCCTTGGTATATTTCTGCTGTACTCTTTCCAGTTTACTCATGCTTGTCTTCTTATAGGGTTTCCATATTGTTATTCCATACTCAAGTTTGGGTCTAATGTAACTAACAAACAATGACTTCATTATTTTTAATTTCCTAGACTTTATAAATCTTTTTATACATCCTATAGTCCTATAACTATCATTAACCAATCGGTTGATATGATTAGAAAAACTCATAGCTGTATCTACCCATATACCAAGGTCCTTAAGTGAGTCTACAGTTTCAATTACTGTGTGCTGTATTAAATATTCACCTTTCAGATTATGTCTGCCAACTCTGATATGCTTAGTTTTTTATGTATTTGTCAGTATATTATTCTCCTGTGCCCAAATGGTCAGTTTAATCAAGTTATTTTGCAGACATGCCTTATCTGTAACACTTGTAATCAGTTTACCCAGTTTCAGGTCATCTGCGTGTAGACTGTAGAACACCTCAGATGAAAAAGTTCGGTCTGAAAGAAACAATCTAAACAAGTAAGGGCATAGGACAGAGCTCTATGGGACACCCTGACTGTAACCAAGGATTTCACCTGTCCAGTTGCTGTATGATACTTGCCATGTCCTATTTGTAAGCCATGCGGCTATCCATCTTATCAAGAGTACATCAGTACCTAGTTGTACTAATTTATTGATCAGTGTTTTGTGTATGACCCTGTCAAATGCTGGTTAAGTTTATATAAATTACATCACAGCACAATTTTTTCATTTATAGCTATTATTATATTGTTATAAAACATCATGTTACAGGTGGTAATAGATCTGTTTTCAACATATGCATGCTGCTATATGGTTTCTAGAAACCATATATCAGTATGCATATGTTGAAAAAATTAAAATTAATGGAGAAGGTAATATTGGATAAGTTATTGTCAGAACTGGATAGGTTGGGACTAGGCCTAGGGATGAACTCTGCTTCATGCAGCTCAAGAGCTTATTCTACATCACAAGGAATCCTTTGAGATACATGTTGGTCTCTCCAACATGTTCTATTTATGTATAGCAAAGTTCAGGTCCTTAATTCTACTATTTCTGGTGCTATTTGCTTTGGAGATTTGCAAGAAAGCCATCAGAGCTGGATCTGAGGATGCCTTATATGCCAGGCATAGATTGCCTGTTAGTAATCTGTTGAACACTGAATAGAGAGCTAGGTCCTTATGGTGATCTGTGTGGCGACATACATACCCTTGAGTCTTCTGGTGAGGAACCTTTGAAGGTGTTCCAACTGTTGCAAGTGCCTGGTAAGGTGCATGTCAAAGAGGGAACTGTAGTCAATGATGGGTCTGATAACAGCTAAGTAGAGTGGTACTATAACTGTCTTGGACCTAGATGCCATACCTTTGCTTATGATTTGGGCGACATATCTTAGCTATGTGTTGATCAAAGGTCAACTTACTGTCTACATATGTTCCCAGATCCCAATCTGGTCATCTCTTAGGAGTGTTATTATCGATGGAGCAATTAATTTGAGTGGGCAATTTCACAATGGGAACTATAAGGCATTTCTTCATGTTGAGTTTTAATCCATGGCTTTAGCACCAGTCATTTGTTTGTGTTAGACCCTCTTGTAGGATGTTGCTGTTATGGGTGGAGTCTATGATAGCTCACAATTTACAGTCAACTGTGAATCTGGTGAACCAAAGACCTTTGATATTAGCCTTTACTTTGGAGAAGGAGATGTCAAACAACAGAGGGCCCAACATAGAGCCCTGACAGGTACTCTGTTGGTGACCAGTCTCCTGATGGACTTCTTGGGTCCTAGCTGTAAGCCATGCAGAAATACAGCAAGTTATGTAGGGATTTATGCCTGGTTCTGAGAGTTTTTCAACAATACCCAAGTGGGGTATTGTACTGAATGCCTTGGCCAGGTCAAGGTAGGCGATATGCACCATTTCCTCATCATCCATAGCCTTGGTGACCCTCTCATAAAAGTCTACCAGGATGAGTAGGCAAGGCTTTACCTTAACAAACACAAACTGGGATGGGTCCAGTGTTCATAGGTTCATAGATTAGTACTAAGCTAACTGCCCTTGTGAGCCATTTTAAGCCTAGACAATTATGCTTATTGAGACTCAAACCCTGCACCTTGTGTTTGTAAGGCAAACACCTTAACCATTAAGCCACCCTCCCAACATAGGTTGCCAATGTCCTTGTTGATCATTTCTATGATAATTTGTTCCATGGCTTTGCATATCAGACTTGTCAGACTGACGGGTCTGCAGTTCCTGTGGTCAATTGATGAATTTCAGTAGTTCAGCAGCTCATCAATAACTATGTAAGGACCATACGCCATTTAAAATGCAGACTCTGAAATAAATGTAAAAATGTTTGAACTCATTCATATATCTAACTTATTTTTAAAAACTTGTAATGAAGTAGATTGACAAATAAAAAGTGGTAGTCTATTACATAAGTGTACCATTGAATACATTAAATATCTTTTTCTTAATACTGCCCTTGTATCTTCAATTTTATATGTTTGACATACTCCCCTAGTAAGTTTACTTGTATTCAGAATGTCACTTTATCGTGCTCCAGTTATCTGTTGCTCACTGTTTAATGGGAAAGCAACAAGGCAGTGATCATTTGAAAAGTACAAGTCTGTGATACCCAGTAGTAGGAATTAAAATCCAAAAATAAGCAAGGGAATATTTGACTTTATTTTTACTGCAATATCATTTGATGTGTGTTTAATTAGATACACCAATCAACAACATGATCAAGAGGAACTTATACCCTTATTTTAGGATAACTATTATCATTTTGTGTGCCCTTATTATGCAGATATTGCATTAGTCTGGAAAACATCAGTATCAGGTGACTATTAATTGTTATATATACTTTCAGTTATGAAATCAGATGATAATAGGAAGACAAGGTACAGCAACTGAAGTAATAAAGTCTTAGGCAAGGTGTGATGTTCATGTTTTAACTAATTCAGCATCCAGATACTAAGATGTGCTGAGCTCTTCTGCCACAAAATGAAGTTTAACACATGGAGATGGGCTTGCAATTCATAAAAACTGTGTCCATTCACATAAATAACTTGTGTCTTAGTGCATTATCTGTGATTCTGCATGTTAGTGTGATTCATAAACTGAACTCCAGTAATGGTATTTTGTGATCTGTGCTTCACTGTACTCATAGCATGAAGTGTACCCAATGCATGCCATGTACTGTCAGATATGCCAACTGGCAGCCAAAGAGTAGCAAGATACAGAGATAATGGAAATGGGGTGCAAATTTAATTTATGCTACATAAACAATGTATACATTTAAATCAGAGACTAGTTTAAATTTATACAGTGTGTATGTGAAATTAAGTGTCATACTGCAGCATCATTCTCTTGGAGTTCTATTCAATGGTGGAGTGATTGCAGAGTGACTCTTTACACAGATGATCTTACAGGTTCATAGATTAACACTAGATAGACAGTTTGAACAATCATATATCACATAGCCATGCACCCTTGGAATAATTCCAAAAACTAGGGATGTTGTATAGGCACAAAAAACATCTCACTAATAAAGCTAAATGTTCTCTACATCAGGCCTTCCTACTGCCCACCCTATTGTACGCTGCTCCTGTCCTCACTGACATACAATCCAATCTATCATTTAAACTTGAAAATGCTTATAATAAAATTTCCAGATTTGCTGCCAGTCTCCCATACCGCTCACACCAATGCTTAGCATTAAAAAGCCTGCAATGGCTTGAATTCCAGCAACAACTCCATCTAACTCAGCTACACCTTACTCATGCTAAACAAACCCTCCTTCTGTCCTGCTCTGTCAATCCTCATCTCTTCCGAAACATACTCTCTGTAGCTCTGCTCTTCACCTCTTAGAAATTTACAAGCCTAATAAAAACATAGGTAAGTTTCTCTACAATCGCTCTGTTGCTAAAGCTTGGAATAAACTACCTCTATCCTTAAGACCTATCCCTAACAGTTTAAGCTTCAAAAAAACTGTCAAGGACAACATGCTAAAATCTTGATCTTGCCCTTGCTCTGCACCCACTTAATCTACCTTCTCTGTATTTCCCTCCTTATATTCATATTGTGCTCACTCATTAGTATGAGCTTCTACTACATACACACGTCTTTTGTGTGCTCACTCATAACTATGGGTTATGTTTTTTATATATTGGTATTGTATATTGGTCTCAGACAACCTTGACGGTAACCAGTGTTTATTTCCACTTTATTATTTCATTGAAATGTTTTTCTTCTATTTGTTACTGTAGAGTGTATTGCATTTTATCTTGAATCTTCTATATGTTTGGAGCTTTTCTCCTCAGGACTCTGCTGAAAAATGGCTTTTTGCCCAGTCGGACTAACCCACTTAACAAATGTCAAATAAATAAATAAATAATAAAATAAATAATTGCTGGTACTTTTCCTTCCCTTCTTAAATGCAATACTTGTACTCCCAGGAGTAAATTGATGTGAAAACATCCAGTCATCAAGATTTAACCTGAAGGAGGCAAAGGTATAACACTATGTAACATGCAAGGAACGTTTATTCTAAAGGTAAGTAATCCCTTGGTTAATGAACCCATTCTCTAAGTTCGTCCCAGTTCTATTGCAATGCAAATTGTGAGTTTTGCAGTAAACACTTGCTCTAGATGATGATCACTTTTGATGTGACACCCTAACCCAATATGCAAAAATCGGAAACAAAGAGTGGATGGATGGTTCCTATGATTATCAGAGTTTCTGATATGGAGATGATAAAGCAGGATAAGAAAGAGATCACCACAAAGGATAAGATAAAAAAGTGAAAGCCCTTTTAATCTCTATGGATTGTTAAAGGAGCCAAGCTCTTTGATTCTCAATATGGGATATGTATCTATTAGGATAAATACTAATTGGAGCATTATATTCTATGATTGGCCTAATGCATAAGGAATATAGGGAGGGCTAAGATCTCTTTGGATCTTCAGGATATACCTTTGATAATTAATTGGGAAATAAGAAAAGATTTCTTTAGTGTGACAGAAACTTGATAATTAAAGGACAGTTCTTTGTTAGCAAAAGTGCTCTCTCTCTTTGCTTCCCATTTATGCACCATGTGGTACATCAAGCAACAAGCTCCTTACAGCACTCATTGTTTCTGTAGCAGTTCTGATATTCATCAAGGATACCCACACATCCAGGTTGGTGGCAACGCACGAAGCATCGGAAACCATCCAGGTGCAATTAACCATAGGCAAAACTGCTCTACAATTTGTAGCATGCTACAGGCCACCCTCTCAAACTCAGGAACCCCACACAGCCTTCCTAAAGACACTGGAGGGTATAAATGTATCTCAAAACACCATTATATTGGGTGACTTCAACTACCCGAATATAGACTGGGAACATTACTCAAGCCCCAACTTTCTAGCCCAAAGGTTCCTGGAGTTCATAAATTTAAATGCCATGGAACAACTAGTCACTGTTCTGACAAGAGGAGAAAATATACTAGATCTCATCATCACAAACATGGGGACAAAATGCTCCACACCGGAAGTATATCCCTCATTGGTGAGATCAGATCACAAACTAATCTCACTGGAAATCCACATCCCGCCCCCACCCCAAACAGAAAAGACCACAGTGAAGAACTTCTCTAAAGCAAACTTCACACTACTCAAGACTGGTGTGGTATCCTTCAAGGCCCCCGAGCCAGTGGAAACCACAACCCAAGCTGCGGAAGCCCTTATAAATGCCTTCTTTGAACACCTCCAGGACTGCATGGATCAGACAATCCCTAATAAAACCAAGACTCTTTCCACCAAGGGCAAACGTCCAGTCTGGTGGACCCCAGCCATAAACAAACTTTACAATAAGAGGAGAAAGCTGTTACATGATAGAGCAAAATCCATAAAAGAGAAGACACCCTTGATCATTATTAGTAAAAAAATACGAGCACTCATAAAATCATCCAAGGCCAACTTTGAGAGAAAAATTGCCATAGATTCAAAAGACAATCATAAGGCCTTCTTCAGCTATGTTAGAAACCTGGGTGGAAACTCCCAGATATGCTCAGAATTAGTCCAAAATGATACAAAAATCACAGAACCCACAGACATTGCCAACATACTGGCAGACAGGTTCAGTGCAAACTTCACCCCCCTCTCCCCCCCCCGAAAGAAGAGATAACTATTCCAGCGGAGTGTAGCCTCCCAGACATCTCAAATGCGCAGGTGAAAGCTGCTCTCTCTAAAGCTAAAAACACAGCATCAATGGGACCGGATGGTGTCCCCGGCTGTGTGCTACACGAACTCAATGAGGAACTAAACCCGCACATAAGGCAGCTGTTTAATCTTAGCCTTACCACAGGATACGTGCCCAAGGAGTGGCGTACGGCAACTGTGGTCCCACTCCACAAAGGCGGTGCCTCTACGGACCCTGGTAATTACCGCCCCATAAGCTTAACAAGCCTGGTCTGCAAAGCTATGGAGAGGATCATAATGGAACTCATAAACAAAGACATAGGGGACTTGCAGACATTGGACCCGACCCAGTTTGGCTTAGTCAAGGGCAAATCATGCCTTTTGAACTTGGTCGACTTCTTCGAAACAGTCACCAAGGCCATTGATGAGGGAAAGGCAGTTCATACAGCCTACCTTGACCTTGCAAAAGCTTTCGACACAATACCCCACTCGGGTATTATAGAGAAACTTACCAGCTTAAATGTAAACCCATACGTCACAAGATGGGTTGCAAACTGGCTAAAGGACAGAACCTACAGGGTTAGAGTTGCTGGCGCCATGTCAGACTCCAAGCTGGTCACAAGTGGTGTCCCACAGGGCTCAGTCCTTGGCCCCCTGTTGTTCGGCATCTACTTCTCAGAAGTACAGGCAAACATAGGAGGACTATGGCTGACAAAGTTTGCAGATGACTGCAAACTGGGCGCCATAGTGGAAAGTACATCGAACACAGATATCCTTCAGAGGGGTCTCACGGAAACTGATAGCTGGTGCCTGAGCCATGGCCTGAAGTTAAATGCCAAAAAATATATAGTCATGCCCTTCGGGAAAAACAAGGTAACCCCAAGCTACCATATAGGTGGCAATCCACTAAGCACAGAAGAGGTTATCAGGGACCTGGGGACCCAGGTTGACAGTGGCCTTTCTTTTGACACTCACATTGCTAAAGTGGTTAGAAAGACCTTCTACATTGCCCACCTGATCATGAAGGGATTCACATCCAGATCAAGTGAGGTCATTGTTCCCCTGTACTCTTCACTTATCAGACCAGTGATCAAGTACAATGCCACATTCAGGATGTATCTCACCCGACACCTGCAGCAATTGGAGAGACCCCAAAAGTTCCTCACCAAAAGGATAAAGGGACTCCAAAATCTGTCATATGCTGCCAGACTGAAGAAACTCCAGCTCTATTCAGTCGCATACCGTCTGCTCAGAGGTGACCCGTGCCTGACATACAAGGCCATGTCCAACCCGGAATTAATGGACATGCTCCACCTCAACAAATCCAAATCTACCAGATCCACTAGAGCAAGCGACTTAAACCTTAGCACGGATATAAATAGGACGTGCTGGAGGGATAGATTTGTCACCCAGAGACTCCCTATGCTGTGGAATAAAATCCCGGTCCATGTGAGGCAGAGCACCTCGCTGGCTCTGTTCAAGAGAAATCTTGACCAGTGGATGGGAGATCGTAGGTTCACCCCGGGAATCATCTCTGTGTCACTGCTGGACAGAGGCACAACAAACTAATGGGCACAGTATTTTTTAACATAAGAGGTGGCGTAAGCCACAAAACTTTGGGCTAGGCTTATAAATGCCTTAGGGCAGATAGCCTAGTATAAACCTATGAACCTATGAACCTAAGTTATGGGTTTTACGTGCTCAGGTTGCTAGTCCAAGGCCCAAAAGTGCAGTGACCTTAATTCATTATCACTGACATAACTGATCACACTATGATGGAACTCAGTACTACATGTGTGCTCTGTCTTGTCTTATACAAGCAAACTGAGCTTGAAAAGCAAGTCACACAAAGTGCTTTATCTCAATATAACTACCCATTGCACTGAATACCACAATTCAGTGCTGCGATTAAATCATATTAAATCTGAAAAAATTACTTCAGCTGAATAAAAATGGAAAAAAGCTGCCTTTCGTGTTCATCTGAAAAGATTTTCATACATTTAATATTCTTTGTGTCTCACAGCTCTAGGCAGTTGTGATCCAATCTGTTAGTAGTCAGTTGTATCAGACTTAACTATTTGACTGATGGCAGGCATTAATGAATTAAGCAAAATTTCATTTGTGTGTTACTTTCTGAAAAAGGCTTGTTTCCCAAATGTGATTGCAGTATGTTTTTTTGCATTAACTCTAAGGCCATGGTCTGAATACCAGCTGCTGTCTCTATTTAGCCTTTCTTGGAGAATATGTGATTCTGTAGTGGAATCAGTAATGGAAGCATTTGCAGTCATCTGCAATCCTGGCAGACCATACACTTTGGATGTCTTCACCTGAGGGAAGAAAATGCCAAGCAGTAAGGGGCTTAGCATGCAACCCAGAAGGACTCCACTAGTTATCAATCTATTAGATGCAAAGGTACTGTCAAATCTCACTCTCTATGCACAGTCACATAGGAATCCATCGAGTAATATAAAGAATAATATTTAAGCTGTTAAGTTTATCATCAACAATGCCTGCATGTGAAATCATATTCAGTGCCTCAGCAACTTTCACATAAACTGCATGAAAGTAATGAACCCCATAAACAGCATCAGCCACACCCTCAAAAACAAAATTAAGCAAGCAAAATCTACCCTTCACAAAACTTTACTGACTGGGAGCAAGTGTTTGAAACTTATCAGTTCCACCGTTAATGATACTGGCCAAGATTGCCTTCAGAATTTTACAAATAGTATTAGTATTACTAGTGATAATAATGGCTAAATTTGTCAGCAAAGACATTTGCTATTGTTTTTGTATCAAAATATAGTGCTATTCACTTTGGGCTTGGTACATTCTTTCTGATACTCCTACCACATTTGGAAAAAAAAGTTTTGTGATTATCATTCAAAGAGTAAGCGATCTTTGATTCATATTTAGCCTTACTCTTACTAATAATACATTGGGAAGTCTGGCAGTTGTTGCAGAGGGTTAAGGCTGTGAGCTGTAGTTCCAGTGGTACTGGATTTGATTCCCTCAGGCTCATTTGCCTATTGTGTAACTTTGAGCAAGTCACTTAACCAGACATGGCTCCCAGGTCACCCCTGAAAAGGGTGTGTGTGTGTGTGTGTGTGTGTGTGTGTGTGTGTGTGTGTGTGTGTGTGTGTGTGTGTGTCCCATTGGAATACCTGGTTAACAGATGCATAGTATTTGTAGTATTTAAGATGCTTACATACCTGCTTATACTACTCTTTCTGACTGACAGTGGAAAAATTTATACGAACCATATAATTTATGTTCCTACTACTATGTTTGTTATCTCAGAGTTCCATTATAGGGTATACCTGGAATTTCCCACTGTGTATATTCCAAATAGGTACTGGTTTACCTATAGATTGGTTATTGATGACTATAAAAATCATGGGTAAACATGATGACTTTAGAGATAGGGTCAGCAGAGGACAAAACACTTTTGAAATTCTTAAGCTCTCAAATAACAGTATAAGGTGATCTTTGGAGTAGTCCCTCAATGTGATTGAATTTGTAAGCAATGTGGTACTAATTTTCAAGTAAAAGATGCCAGTCTGGTAGTCAGATCTGAATGAATAATGCAGGTGTAAATGCAAAGGCAAAGACAGCATCCAAAAGGACAAGTTCAACTATGTTTCTATCGCTTTTTGGTAACTGGGGTAATTTGATCTAAAGAGTTGGTTGGTATTAAAATTACAACATATTTCTTTGGTTGAGGTTGGTTGGTATTAAAATTACAACATATTTCTTTGGTTGAGCTATGAGGACTCTATGAGACAGGGGAGAGTGGTTTGGGTCGGGGGGGTTACACATATTTGTTAGCATGCAGCCCAGGTAATTTATGTATTTATTTATTTATTATTTGTTTGACATTTCTTTACCAGGAAAGTTCGACTGGGCCAGAAAGTGCCCATTTTCAATGGAGGCCTGGAAAGAAAAGCTCCATCATCACAAGATTTCAAAAATGAAAGTACAGATAATTCCAATCACAAAGTATCATGTTACATTACAAAACAGCAAATACAGATATTTAAGTCACAAAGTTTCATGTTATACTACAAAACATAAGAGTGAAAAAATGTTGCAATGAGAAAAACATAGAACATAAGTTTCATAGTATGGTGCAATGAAAAACAATACATGACTTGAAGAGAATATGTGAGGAAAATTCCAATAGTCATATTATTTGTTACATAGATTAGTATGTGGTAAATGAAACCTGAGACAATTCTAATAAGATATTTAGAGAGATATCAGAGATCACCAGATTAGAGACGGTGAATTGAAATTGAGTGATTTTTTTAGTATGAGAGAGATGTTAATATTATGGTTATAGAAGGAAGAAGGATGGAGAGAAGGAGGTTATAAGAAGAGTGCAGGGTACGGAGTCTTCAGGTAGCTTGGGTGAGTAGGGAAGAAAGAACTAGATTAAAGGTCTGCAGAGATAAATTAAATAAGGTAAGGTAGTAGGGAAAACAAAAAGTAGGCAGAGAGGACTGTGAGTGTGAGCTAGGTTGAAGGGGTGAATAAAATACAGTGAGTAAGTTTAGCCAGGACTGGCACATGAACAGGTCCAAGATTTTGTAAGGTATTCTTTAGGGAACATTTAAAGGTCAGTAGGTTAGAAATAGTTCTGGTGGTTAGAGGTAAGGAGTTTCAGTTTTTTGCTACTGAGTACGAGTATAGGCTTTGTCTAGGGGATTTATTCAGTTTATTTATGGTGATAAGTAATGACATAATACAAGCTGACACTACATTCAGGCAGTCACTGATGACACTTGGGAGAGACATAGTGTGAATGTTTCCATGGAAGCCTATAACTATACTGGAGACTCTTTCCATGCAAATGTTTCAGTGCAAGCTGTTGTTTATTTTATGGGAAAAAATAGAAAGGTCCAGTTTCATATCTCACTAACCCTCCTCAAAGAAATATTATAGTAACATTATGTCGTGAATCCAAATGATGGTTATAGAAAACTTTGTGTATTGTTTTACTAAGGTTCTAAAACTATGAATGTGATGTCATGTAACAAGCCACACTCATGCTTTAGACTGCTGTACTGCAGGACACCTAGTACAGTCACAATACGTTGCATTTCATTTTTCACAAAGCTTCATTCTAACCCCCCCCCCCCCCAAACCACAATGTGCTTGTTTATTTATCTGGAGCTTTAGAGAAGCATTACTAGATGCTATCAAATGCATGTTGTTGTCATGTGGCTGTATTTCCAAAAGTAGATAATCATGTTATAAATGACAAAACAACAGTCTGCATGTTTGCTTCAGGTCTTCATTAATTTTATTAGAAGTACCAAGAAAACATTCCATCTATTTTGTGTAATCAAGCAAAGTCATTTGGTAGACAGTTTAGGCAGGAAGTAGCACAAAGCATGGTCTTGTTCATCTGACAAGCGCTATTCTGTGATCTCCAGTTCTGAGATATAAAAGCGAAATATAAACATGAGAAATATTTCACTTTATTTTTACTACAGATGTCATTTGATGATTGTTTATGGTTAAGCAATATACAATAGGGTCTTTATGAACTGACAAGTTCTACTCTATAATGCTCAAAACGAAGAACTGTTGCCAAATATAAGCAGAGGAATATTATTTCATTTCTTTGCAAATGTCTGGTGCTTAATGTAAATGGAGCATACAACATGGTCTTGGATCCCAGACTGCCAAGGCTATGCTGTCATGTGTTACTAATCTTGGTTGAAGTAATATAGCCTCTGGTGAAGTCCTCTGTGTGTGACTGAATTACTGTTCTCTTTAAGGCAGGACTGAACGGATATAGGAAATTGACTTTACTTAAGTTGACCTAGACATTTTACATCTGATGCTCTGTTTAATGAGGAAGAAACATGCAGTATCATAGCCTTCATTGTATATCAAATGATGGAAATCGTATTACAGCATGTCTCTGTGTGGAGTTGAAGCAGCACAGGTACGGTATTCTCTGCATCAACTAGTTAGTACAGCTTCCAGAGAATAACTTGTGCTGTAGCTGATACAGCGTCCACATGATGTTTTTTTCAGAATTAATGCACAGGGGGATGGGAAACTGGTGTGATGTGCCTAAAATTAATGTATTTTCCAGATATATTCTATGTAAGAGAGATTCAATACAGGCATGGGATATGAAACTGATTTCACTAGTGTTAGATGAAACATTTTGCTTTCTACTTTATGACAAGATTGAAGCATAAAGAATTTTAAAATGACTACAGAGAAGCATCATACAACCCCTTACTGAAATGTTGGCACTCAAAATGCCAACTGCTGACCAGCCAAAAAAAAAAGACCGAAAACACAGGAGAAGAGTGAATCTCATAAATCGCTCTTCTCCTTTAAACTTCTTTTTGCAGGGTCGAGGAGGAGGCAAGCCCTCCCTATACCAACCCATGTGGGGGGCAAGCCCCCCACATCCCCACAACTTATACATAGTAACTCCGAGATCACCATATCTCAGACAAAAGGGAATGTTCCAATAAATGGCATTATGTAAATTTATTCTTTTGGCCATTCAGTCCCTGCATTTCGGGACTCGCTGTATCAGGTCCTGACATTTCAAATGGTTACCTCATAACACACTGTACTGAAGAATAAAAAAAAGAAAGGGATTGTTAGCAAGAAAGAAAGTACATACATATAGATATTTAAGGTATGGCCAATAATATCCTTCTATCCTGCCAGTATAACAAAACAGTCCTCCTTCTCATTACAAATGAAAAATTGTTTTTAAAAAATATCTAAAAGGATGCTTGCTTTAACATAATTTGATAGTCTTTTCCAGGAATCAGCTTCTCTCTTACTCATTAGTTTGTGCATCCCATTCCCTTATAATCTCCTACACTGGTCGTCTGTTGCTTCTCTACTACTCTTTGATAACTCTAAGTGGTCCCAGAGGTAGTTGTCTCTAAATGTCGAACATACCCAAATAAGGTCTCTTCTTAAATAAGGACTGTACAAGTTCAGATATCATAATTTTTCAAAATATACTTTTGCATCCATGGATGCCCGTGGTATGTTCCTGCTGTACTAGTCCCAGTTTACATGCTCATTTTCTTATAAGCTTTCCAAATTATTTTCCCTACTTTAATGTAGAGTTAATGTAACTCACAAACATTAATTTCATAATTTCTGATTTCCAAGATTTTATCTATCTTTGTATACAGCCTATATATATTTTTTTATTTCCACAACTGTATTGACATAAAAAACAAACATTGCAGAGTACCAAAAACACAAAACTAGAAAAGATGCAATTACTGAAGCAAAAGTCATCATTCACACTGTATTTGATATTTACATCAGACATTAGTTCTAATTGATGTGTACTATCATAAGTATTACAAGGAGAAAAAAGTATCAGCCATTCTTGTGAATTCTATTCCAACCAGTCCACTTTGGAATCACCCTGTGTACTCTAACATCCCCAGCTGAATTTTAGTTCACACAACTCCTGTATGGTTATTTTCTAGCATTGCATTTGAGGAAGCACTTTAATTCTTCAGTTTCTGATGATCACTTTTTCCCTGACTAACATTACTAGAGGCAGGAGACTCCTATCAGGACCATTTAATTGAATATCAGGGAAAAAATACTGAGAACAGTGAAGGGGATTATACTAACTTCTCCAGCCATAAACAATCACACCTCCTTCCATTGCCAGTCACACCAGTATTGAATCTGTTTCTTTATTTCTGCTAAATCTGGACATGAACAAAATATATGCATCCAATCTCTAAGATGGTTCCCCTGGCATCTCCAACATTGGGAGGCAAATTTTGAAAACAAACAAGTTAATCCAAATGGTGTGTTAAAGTGTGTAAAAATACTTAAAGAAGCACTACCTCTGGTAAAAATGGAAACATCTGTATTTGATAGTATACCTCAGAAATAGAAAGATCTCCCACCATTAAACTTGTGAGATAGTGATAGCCAGATCCCTTTCCCAACCCAGCCTGAACTTATTTGTCTTATGGGTCTTAACTGCTGTCAGTATAGTAAATAGTGATGAAATGAAACCAAACCTGACTAATGTCTACCCACAGCCTGCCTTCCCTAACTCCTATTTACAAGTCCCATCCTGCTACAAGTAAGAATTATAATAATATCTGAGAGAGATGAACATTTGTCCTGATTGTCAGTTGTATATATTGTGTGATAAGCAAAACTGTATAAGTTTAAGTATAGATCTTTGAATTGTGTATCAGTTTTTTCTCTGCTAAACTTTTTATACTTTACTTTCTTGTATATAACTTTTTATATTTTACTTGACTGTAAGTAACTATTTCATAAGTTTTTGGAGCTTTTCTCCCCGGGCCTTCACTGAAAATGGATATGAATCCAGTCAGACTATCCTGGTCAACAAATATAAAATTAAAAAAAAAATGAAACCCTTTGAAAGAAGTATGTCATGCCTTATCTCTATCCAACACTGCACCAACTTAGACCAGTATTTTCCTCATGTAAGGCTCATAGGTTGGGCTAAACCTGTGCTCATGTCCAAAGGCCATCAGGAACACCAGATCCTCACTGTTAATATTGACATTTACTATCATCTACCAAGTTGTCTAACCTGCTTCTGAATAATCTCAAAGTTGGAGAAAGTCTGGTTCAACAGGTAAATTAGTGCTTTCTCAGTATTGAAAACATAAATGAGCAAAACAGTTACAACGAACACACCCACGAGAGCAAATGCCTCTCTGCTGTCTTATAAATAAAGTAAAATAAATCCAAAAACGATGATCAGTGACAGCAACCAGTAGGCTCACAATAATCCAGTCTTGTTAATAAAATATATGCGAGTCTTTATTTACGTGCACAGGTAAGCGCTTTCACTAACCGCTTCTTCAGACCTTAAAAGTTTTTCACTCTACAAACATTTGCTTATATAGTTGTCATGTGATAAGCATCAATTAAACAATTAACTTTTTAAAAACACATGTCCAAACTATTAACCTTTACAAAATGTGTTTATAAAATGTTAGGCTGGATTTACTACTTGGAAGAGAACTTCCGACCATCATATTTGCCTGTCTTACAGAATACCAGCTTCTTATTATAACAAATTAGAACACCAAATGTTTCATTTCTTTGGATTACACAACACATCAGAAACTTCCGATATCTATCTACCCTATGTTCATGTATTTATCTACCTATCGATCGCTAACTCAGTCTGACCTTAGCACTGATATAACAGTGATGCATCTTATTATATACTTTCTAACCGAGGTACGCGTTATTTTGCACTTATCTACACTATTTTCCTGATAAAATCCTATTCTATTAACTATTACTTGCGATGTTAACATCACATTGAACATTAATAACTCTATGCCTGTTTATTTGCATAATTTGCATACAAATGCCTAAATTGGCAGTTCCAAGTGCATGTAAAGTGCTCTTAGTAATACAAAATTTGCAAAACATACATTATATAATAAGCCTGAGTTTATTCCATGTCGGTCTTTCTAATGGTTACTATTCTTCCCTGTTGCAACTATAACTGTAGATAATTTAGGTATTCCTTATCTAGTTCTTATTTAGTCTGGAAACCGAACCTTGCAATATCTATGTTCTATCGTTACAGTCTGAGTTTGTGGTTACAACCTAATCAACTTGTATACTTTATCTGCTTACTGTCCATATTTGTGGCTACAACCTAATAATCATGTGAACCTAATGTACTTCACACTACCAAATCTAACTCTCTAAAATATTTATCATAACCATATTAAGACTAAAACTAGTAGACGTATTTATATCATACGTCCTTCTTGTGATGACTTTTTCTTAAATATGATGTACGTTTTTTACATATTGTCTTGATACTCTATATATAACTAAATAACAAATATAAATGTCTTTCTTTCCCCTATTTTATGACACTATAACTTTTTACCAAAGATTACAGAGAGATAATACTCCAGTATTTAAACCAGCGGATAAAGCAGGCCCCCTAGTAATAATGGATACATTGAACTATGAAAGGGTAATGCAAGAGATGCTTAAAGACACACAACACTATGGCATTATTAATAAAAATGAAGTTGATGAAATTGAAGCAAAGATAATACGAACTTTACATGAGTTAGTCAGTAATTGTAATATTACTAATGAACTAGCAAAATTTTTAGAAGTAGAATATCCGGTAATACCTGTATATACAACTATATAAGCAAATGTTTGTAGAGTGAAAAACTTTTAAGGTCTGAAGAAGCGGTTAGTGAAAGTGCTTACCTGTGCACGTAAATAAAGACTCGCATATATTTTATTAACAAGACTGGATTATTGTGAGCCTACTGGTTGCCTCTCACTGGTCATCATTTTTGGATTTATTGAAAACATAAATTTTGGAAAATAGCCAGTAAAACTAGTAATTTGAAACAAAATCAGTTACTGGATAGTCACAACACTGCCTAGATATCAGTAAAGAAATATGGATAATGTACGAGAAAATAAACTAGAAAAGGAGAAGAAAAAAGAAACTGTAGTGGGGAAGAGCATTCACCAAATGCTATTCACTAAAAAGTACTTTAGCAGAAAAAATAAATCAAATTCATTCAAAGATATTTAGAATAACTGCGCCTCTGGGTGGATATATAAAGTCAAATGAGAACAGGCTGGAAAGAATATTTTATTTTTATTTATTTATTTTACATTCATTGACCGGGATAGTCCAAGTGGATGCATGTCCATTTTCAGCAAAGGCCCGGGGAGGAAAACTCCAAGGGTAAGCAGATACAGCATTGCATATTACAAACAGACTATTTACAGAGATTACATAAGTAAGCAAGTCAAACAAGTTCCACAGGTTAGAGTTAATCCCGAGCACAAGTCAGGATTAAATTAAATTACACAGTAAACTGGTTAACAGATTTTTACACATTCTAGAGAGAGTTAGCCAGGCTTGATACATTGAGATAGCCAGTTAAGTGACAAATGTTGTTTGAGTCTAGTTTTAAATTGACCTAAGGTGGAAAGTAAGGTAATATCAGCTGGAAGAGAGTTCCAGGATCTACTTACAGAGTTTGCAAAGAGAGAGTCACTGGCTGTTCTTCACCTTTCATCATTGTTAGCTATAGTATCAGGTAAGTCTGTGTTTTACCTTTTTTGGATAGAAGAACAGGAAGAATAGAATAAACTTTAAATATTTATTCAGATGAGCTGATCAAACTGTAGAAAGACTGGCTGAATATGAAGCTTCTCAAGAAGAGTTGTTTCAAAAAATAGTAACATTGGAAGATGGAGCACACAAAAAAAAATAAAAATGATGTATTTACCATAATGCTAGATCTATGTTGTCTTGTTTTGTTTGGTTCAACCATCGGGTTATCTGCTCTGACTGGATTCAACCTTTGCTCTCCAGAATACCTCAGACTTAGTTTGCCTGCTTTTAGTCATAAATTTTATCCAAAAAAGCTAAGACACAGACTTACCTGATACTATAGCTAACAATGATGAAAGGTGAAGAACAGGAAGAAAGGCTGTCTAAAAAAGGGCAAGGCTCCTGGTCAGGTCCAACTGTTTGGTAGGGTGGTCTATGATGACAGTTTAGTTTGAGGGACTGAGGGAGGGAGGGATGTTGAACTAGATGAAACAATACAACACAGGTCTAGGGTTATGCTAAGTACATAACTTTCATATCCGATAATTTCTTTTTGAACCTTTGGGACAAATTCCCAAGCTACCAAAAAAACTGTCTGTATGGAGGAACCAAAGAGTATACAGGACATGGATTGTAAATCCAACTTGTAATGCAACACAAGAGTATAAACAGTAGATGAAGAAGCTGCAGCATAAATCTCATCAATGGCAACCCTCTCAGAAAGGCAGTGGAGGAAGTCACTGATCTGGTAGAATGAGCTTTTGGTTTGCCAAGTAAAGTCAGTCCCAGTTTTTTCATAAATGAAGCCAATGCAGTCAGAAAGCCACCTGGACAATGCTACTTTAGATAATCCTTGATCCAATTAAGCTCCTGAGAAGGTAAAGAAGAGTTGATCAGACTTTCTGATATTCTTTGTCATGTGTAAACAAAACCTGAGTTGATGATGAACAGCTTGCAGATGTAAGGTATATTCCCCTTTGTTAAAGAACTTTGAGAAAAACACTGATAGATTGATGATTTGATTAAGGTTTTCTCCGGAGGCCACCTTTGGGAAAAAAAAGGGCATTTGTTCTCAAAGATACATTACTTTTATGGAAAAAAAACAGATAAGAAGGCTAATGTGATAAGGCTTGCAACTCCAAAATCCTCTTTGAAGATATGACAGCCAACAGAAAGAGAGTCTTCCAAGAAAGAAATTATAGAGCCACACGAGAAGCAGGTCCAAATGGAGCTTTTGTCAAAGCTTGAAGCATGATGTTAATATCCCATGGTTAAAAGGAAGGTTTCTTTCAGGAAGGCCATGGAAATCTTTAGAGAAGCAATAGAAGTATGATTTTGCCCTATGTAAAAATGGAAATGGTAGCTAATTGCACTTTAATGGTGGAAACACTGGATCATTTATAAAACAATTCTGCTAAAAAGTCTAAAATCATTGGAAAATGAGCTATGAAATATCCTAAACCTCTGTGAAGCCCATATTGTAAATCCTTTCCATTTACTAAGATAAACTTTTCTTGTATTTGGTTTCTGTGAGGAGGATAAGGAGGATCAAATCTGAATAACCAGAGCAGACAACCTGACATCCCTGGCCACTGTTAAAATTGGAGAATCCATGTGGTTAGTTTCAGTGTTTTCAGGTCCTGATGGGGCTGATTGAAAGGATGATACAGAAAGTCTGGATGAGGGTACAACGCCCAAGGCAGATGTATTAGATGAGATCAGAGAAAGGGGAACCAAACATGCCAGGGCCAAGGATAAATTTGGCCTTGTACCTCCTAGCTTTCTGAAAGGACTGAGCTGGGAAAGATGTGCAGCAAGTTAGGGTGATAAAGGATAATGAGAAAAACATACCCACAAATGAGGAGAGTGTGTTGAGCAGATGGAAAGAGTACTTTGAGGGGCTGATTAATGAAGAGAATGAGAGAGAGAGAAGGTTGGATGATATGGGGATAGTGAATAAGGAAGTGCAAAGCATTAGCAAGGAGGATGCAAGAACAGCTATGAAGAGGATGAAGAATGGAAAGGCTGTTGGTTCAGATGACGTACCTGTGGAAGCATGGAGGTATTTAGGAGAGATGGCAGTGGGGTTTTTAACCAGATTGTTTAATGAAATTTTGGAAAGTGAGAGAATGCCTGAGGAGTGGAGAAGAAGTGTACCGGTACCGATTCTTAAGAATAAGGGTGATGTGCAGAGCTGTAGTAACTACAGAGGGATAAAATTGATCAGCCACAGCATGAAGTCATGGGAAAGAGTAGTGGAAGCTAGGTTAAGAAGGGAGGCAATTATTAGTGAGTAGCAGTATGGCTTTGTGCCAAGAAAAAGCATTACAGATGTGGTGTTTGCTCTGAGGGTGTTGATGGAGAAGTATAGAGAAGGTCAAAAGGAGTTACATTGTGTCTTTGTGGACTTAGAGAAAGCATATGACAGAGTGCCTCAAGAAGAGTTGTAGTATACTATGAGGAAGTTGGGAGTGGCAGAGAAGTATGAAAGAGTGGCACGGGATATGTACAAGAGCAGTGTGACAGTGGTGAGGTCTGTGGTAGGAGTGACAGATGTGTTCAAGGTGGAGGTGGGATTATATAGGTTCATAAGTTGGTACAAAGCTATTGGCCCTAGGGCCTATATAAGCCTAGCCAATAAGGTACCCTGGCATTCGTTACCTAAGAAAATTGCAGAGCTACAGAGGTGATCCCCAGGGTGAATTTCCTATTTCATCAAGATTTTTCTTGAAGAGTGCTAATGATGAGCTTTGTTTGATATAGATAGGTAGCTTGTTCCAGAGTTTGGGAAGTCTCTGGGACAGGAATCTATCCCTCCAGCATGTTTTGTTTATTGTGGTGACAAGGTTTAGCGCCCTAGAGCATGTAGCTCGGAGGGATTGGGATTTCTTTAAGTCGAGCATGCCCAACAGCTCTGGGTTTGACATAGCTTTATATGTGGCAGAGATTGCCGATATGTGACGGAGTAAAGCTAGAGTTTTTTGAGATGGTGTGCATAGGGCATCTGTTTGAGGCCAGTAATCCTCTTTATGAGGTATTTCTACGGCCTTTCCAGTTGTTGTAGATGTCTTGTGAGGTACATGTCAAAAGGGGCATTGTACTCTATAATGGGTCTAATGAGTGACGAGTAGATGGGAACAATGACCTCTCTTTTCCTGGATAAGAAATCTTTTGTGATGAGGTGTGCCATGTAAAAGGATTTCCTGACTACTGTGGCAATGTGATTATCAAAGGAGAGACTACTGTCCACCGGTGTCCCAAGGTCTCTTATCACACTTTCGGTGTTAAGTAGACTACTACCTATGTAGTACAGAGTTTTTACCAAAGGGGATGACAATGCACTTTTTGGCATTGAGCTTGAGGCCATGGCTTTGACTCCAGGCATCTGTCTCAGTGAGGCCCTTTTGTAGGATGTCCACATTGTTAGGAGTTTTGATTATGGCTCCTGGTTTGCGAACTTCATTAACCTGTACTTCAGAAAAGTAGATACCAAACAGGAGAGGACCCAGGACTGAACCCTGTGGTACTCCACTTGTCACTGGTCTGAAGTCAAATTTGGAGTCTGCTACTTTCACAATGTGGGTTCTGTCAGTGAGCCAGTTGGCAACCCATCTTGTGGCACAGTGATTTCTACCTAGGTTAGTGAGTTTGTCTATAATTCCAGAGTGGGAGATGGTGTCAAAAGCCTTGGCGAGATCTAGATAGGCTGTGTGAACCACTTTACCCTCGTCAACGGCTTTGGTGACTGCTTCAAAGAAGTCTATCAGGTTTAGGAGACATGATCTGCCTTTTTGAAAACCCGAACTGAGTGGGGTACAGAGTTTGGAGATTACCATTGTCTTTGTTTATAAGTTCCATGATGATACATTCCATGGCCTTGCAGACCAGGCTCATTAGGCTAATGGGGGCAGTAGTTCCCAGGGTCCATGGTGGCTCCCCCTTTGTGGAGTGGGATAACCGTCATTGTGCGCCATTCAGTGGGCACAAAGCCTGAGATGAGGCTATGATTGAACATGGTGCTTAGGTGGGGTGCCAGTTTATTCTGTAGTTCATGTAGAATGCTGCCAGGGATGTTGTCAGGTCCCATGGATGCTGTGTTCTTGGCTTTGGAGAGTGTGTTTTTTACTTATGCAGCTGTGATTACAGGAACTTTGCATTCTTTTGGTATACAGATGGGCCCTTTAGGGGGTGAGAGGGGTGTAAAGTTAACACTGAACCAATCTGCCAGGATGTTGGCAATATCAGTTGGTTCTGTATATTTAGTGCCATTGTATCACACCCCCAGCAGGGACAACAATATCCTAGACCTAGTCATTACCAACATGAGTGACTGGTGTTCCACAACTAAAGTCAACTTCTTGTTGGTCCGATCCGACCATAAGCTAATCACCCTTGATATCCACATCCCGCCCCCACCCCACCATTAAAGAAACCAGAGTAAAAAATTTCTCCAAAGCCAACTTCATGCTTCTTAAGACAGAAGTGGTGAACTTCATGACACCCATGCAGATGGCCAATACAGTTACAACTGCTGAATCCTACACAAATGCACTGTATAAGCACTTACACAAGTGCATGGATCATGCTATCCCAAACAGAACCAAGACGCTATCCTCCAAAAAATGGAAGCCAATCTGGTGGTCCCCTGCCATAAACATACTGTACAACAGAAGGAAGAAACTGTTGCAAAAGAGAGTAAAATCCCATGAGTGGAGGAGCTCCCTGGTCAGCCTCAGTAAGAAGCTGAGATCTCTTATAAGATCCTCCAAAGCTAGCTATGAAAACAAAATCGCCACTAATTCTAAGGACAACCGCAAAGCATTCTATAGCTATGTCAAGAATCTCGATGGCAACACCCAGATCTGCTCTCAGTTACAGCACAACAGCACGAAAATTACAGAACCAACTGATATTACCAACATCCTGGCAGATAGGTTCAGTGCTAACTTTACCCCCCCCCTCTCACCCCCTAAAGCACCCATATCTATAAAGTAAGAATGTAGAGTTCCTGTAATCACAACTACGCAGGTAAAAGCTGCACTCTCTAAAGCTAAAAACACAGCATCCATGGGACCGGACAACATCCTAGGCTGCGTTTTACACGAACTTCAGAATGAAATGGCTCCCCACTTAAGCACCATGTTCAATAACAGCCTCGCATCAGGCTTTGTGCCCACTGAATGGCGCACAGCAACAGTTATCCCACTCCATAAAGGGGGAGCCACCACTGATCCCAGGAACTATCGATCTATTAGCCTGATGAGCCTGGTCTTCAAGGCCGTGGAACGTATCATCATGGAACACATAAACAAAGACAATGGTAACCTCCAAACTCTGGACCCCACCCAGTTCGGGTTTGTGAAAGGCAGATCATGCCTCCTGAACCTGATCAACTTCTTTGAGGCACTCAACAAAGCTGTAGATGAGAGTAAGGTGGTGCACACAGCCTATCTTGACCTCACCAAGGCTTTCGACACCATCCGCCATTCTGGAATTATAGCTAAACTCACTAAACTAAGTATAAATCCCTATGTCACAAGACGGGTTGCCAACTGGCTCACTGACAGAACCCACACTGTAAAAGTTGCAGACTCCAAATCTGACCTCAAAGCAGTGACAAGTGGAGTACCACAGGGTTCCGTCCTGGGACCTCTCCTGATTGGTATCCACTTCTCTGAAATACAGGCTAACACAGAAGGCCTCTGGCTAATGAAGTTCACAGATGACTGCAAACTAGGAGCCATAGTCAAGTCCCCAAATGATGTGGACATCCTACAGAAGGACCTTACTGAGACAGATGCCTGGTGTCAGAGCCATGGCCTCAAGCTCAATGCCAAAAAGTGCAGTGTCATCCCCTTTGGTAAAAACTCTGTACCCATGAACTACCACATAGGCAGCAATCTACTTAACACCGAATGTGTGATAAGAGACCTTGGGATCCAGGTGGACAGTAGTGTCTCCTTTGATAGTCACATCCCTACAGTAGTCAGGAAGTCCTTCTACGTGGCACACCTCATCATAAAAGGGTTCTCATCCAGGAAAAAAAGAGGTCATTGTTCCCCTCTACTCGACACTCATTAGACCCATTATAGAGTACAATGCCCCTTTTGGAATGTACCTCACAAGATATCTGCAGCAGCTGGAAAGGCCACAGAAGTACCTCACAAAG
This sequence comes from Protopterus annectens, assembly GCF_019279795.1. Taxonomy (NCBI): domain Eukaryota; kingdom Metazoa; phylum Chordata; order Ceratodontiformes; family Protopteridae; genus Protopterus; species Protopterus annectens. The sequence goes on along the minus strand of NC_056739.1, from coordinate 635,143,560 downwards.
AGGATTACTGGCCTCAAACAAATGCCCTACACTGACCGCCTCAAAAAAATTCAGCTTTACTCCGTAGCATATCACCTACTCCAAGGTGATCTCTGCCTAACATATAAAGATATGTCAAACTCAGAGCTGTTGGACATGCTACATCTAAAGAAATCTCAATCCCTCCGAGCTACAAGCTCTATTGACCTAAACCTTGTCACCACAATAAACAGGACATGCTGGAGGGATAAGTTTCCTGTCCCAGAGACTTCCCATACTCTGGAACAGGCTACCCATCTATGTCAAGCAAAGTTCTTCATTAGCACTCTTCAAGAAAAATCTTGATGAGTGGATGGGAAATAGGAAATACACCCCCGGATCACTTCTGTGTCTCTGCTCGACAGTGGCACAGGAAAATAACTTTCATGGGTGGCGTAAGCCAGGGAACCTTGTTGGCTAGGCTTATGTAGGCCCTTGGGCCAATAGCCTAGTACCTACCTATGAACCTATGTAACTCAGAGCAGATCTGAGTGTTGCCATTGAGATTCTTGACATAGATATAGAATGCTTTGTGGTTGTCTTTAGAATCGGTGGCAATTTTGTTTTCGTAACTAGCTTTGGAGGATTTTATGAGGGATCTCAGCTTCTTACTGAGGCTGACCAGGGAGTTCCTCCAATCATGGGATTTTACTCTTTTTTTGCAACAGTTTCTTTCTTCTGTTGTAGAGTTTGTTTTTGGCAGGGGACCACCTGATTGGCTTCCTTTTTTTTGGAGGATAGCATCTTGGTTCTGTTATGGATAGCACAATCCATGCACTCGTGTAAGTGCTTATAAAGTGCATTTGTGTAGGATTCAGCAATCATACCTCTATTGTCCATCTACATGGTTGGCATGAAGTTTGCCACTTCTGTCTTAAGAAGCGTGAAGCTGGCTTTGGAGAATTCTTTTACGGTGGTTTCCCTAATGGGGAGTGGGGTTAGGATGTGGATGTCTAGGGTGAATAGCTTGTGGATGGATCTGACCAACGAGGAATTGACCTCTGGTGTGGAACACCGGTCAGCCATGTTGGTAATGACCAGGTCTAGGATATAGCTGCTCCTGATGGGGGTGTGGATACGTTGATCCAAGGTGTTGGAATTTATGAATTCCAGAAAACATTGAGCAAAAGAGTTGGTACATGAGTAGTTTTCCCAGTTAATGGTGGGGTAGTTGAAATCACCCATTATTAGGGTGTTGGGTTGTACCCTAATATTTTCCAGTGTATCAAGAAATGAGGAGTGGGAATCCTGGGGTATGGTGGAGGATCTGTAGCAAGTTACAAACTGGATTGCAGTCTTGCCCAGAGTTAGTTGCACTTGGATAACCTCAGATGCATTACGCTGGCCTGGAGATGTGGATATCCCTAATGAATATGGATTTGCCTCTGCCTTTAGTGTTTCAGTCCAGGTTAGGTGGCCGAAAGGTGTGGTATGAATTATAGCCTGGTAATGCAGGGGTGCTCTCTCGAGTGAATACATTTTGAGGTTTAGACTTCTAACATTGAATAGCATTACCCTCAGATTTTGCTTGCTTGTACCGGTTACGGTAGTGAATTTGTCATTTGAACCTTGCTTAAAAAAGGCACTATAGGGGTGGCAAGAGCCTTAGCCAATTTCCGGAATCCCAAGGGCGACAGGTACAGGCCATCTCTGGCAAAGCATCATGGTCTGTCGGTCATGTCATCCCAGGCAGACAGATACTTGATCCCCTTAGAATGACACCAGAACCTTAGCCAATTGTTGAAGCCAATCATTTTGTCCTTGTACTGTGTTATCATTCTGGGTGATGGCAGGATGCTACTCAGGGCTAGGGTCATTAAATGTGGATGCAACAAGTTCTACATTGGGCAAACTAAAAGAATGTTCAAAGTTAGGCTTCTTGAACATCTTAGGGATATAAGTAATAAAAAAGTGGAGAGCCCTTTAGCTCAACACTTTTGTGAATTTCATAATGGCAATAGTGATAGTTTAAAAGCTACTTTTTACAACAGGTAGCTAAGTCTGAATCTGATGATTTAATTGTGGGTAGATTACTTTTAAAAAAATAAACTGTTTTTATTTTAAAGTATGGTACTTTATTACCTAGAGGTTTGAACACAGAATGCTGTTGGAAAAATGTTATTTAACCTATAGGCATTTATCAATTTTATTAATTAATTGGATAATTATTTTATTGAATGATTTATGTGATTATATAAACTGTGCTTTGGTACTGATATTTTACTCCTTGAAGGCTTACTGTGGCCGAGGCGCTAGAGTGAAAAGTGAATAAACGTGGTTTTTGGATCATGGTTTGCTGTTTCTGTGTTGTGGTGCTGTGCTGCTTTTGTTTTATCCTTGTCGTTGCTGCTTACTCCATGGCCAGTGATCCAGCATTAAATGTACCTAGAATTTTTAGAGAAGATAGTGGTGGTTCTTCTCAGCGAACATTAGATGGGTTTTTCAACACTAACCCAGACCGGAATTATGATCGATCAGAAAGGACAGTAGGTACTGAAAATGTAGCGGATATTCCAGCATGGGAGCGCTTCCTCGCCAAAACAAGAAGCAAGCGTTTGAACAATCCTTTCGCGAATATTGGTAAGCTCTCCATGGATTTCCCTATAGAAGTTAAATCTACTATCTCTAAACTTACTAATTTAATGAACAAAGAAACAGCGACTTACTATAATGTCAATAGTTTATCCAGATATCTTGAATTAGATATCATTCCCAGAGGGCTCAGAGCACTTAAATTCCCATCTGAACCTTTTAATGTCTCTTGTCAAATTGATAAAACTTTTCAGACCAGATGGTAATGTGCAGCACACCAGTGCTCGAGGGAATGGATTAAAATTCAAATAGAAAGAGACAATATCAAATTAGTAAATCTTAAAAAAGACATTAACACAGTTTGTAACAATCTTGTGACTGTGTTAGATAGAACTAGACTGGATTCCTGTCTCAGAGATATTCAAGAAAAAGTTAATGCCTTGGAAAAGAAAATAATTGATCAAAAGATGCATAAAATTCAAAGAGACTTGAGGGATTTTGAGAAGGGCAATGTGTATTTGTATCGAGCCAATCAACGCACACGCTCTTCGGCTCATTTACCCAATCAGATGAATGAGAATGGACAGAGACTTGCCAGTACTTCCAGTGTGAATACACCCAATCAGATATCGGACAGACTTACGAATGAGATAGAGGCCAATGATTTTCCTGGTTTGCCTTCTCCAGCAAATCGTCATTTTTCCCGGACCAGTTTCAGAATGCAGGCAACTATGTACAACAACGGAAAAGAGGTTATGGCGAACCGGAACATTATAGAAATGGGCCCCAATGATCGTGGAGAGACAATAAAAGAACCAGATGATACTGAACTTGATTTATTAACTAATAGTGTGGTTAATTTATCTGGTTGTAATGTTTCTGAAAATTTTTCATCTGTTCTAAATTGTGGTTTGAAGTTTGTACCTACGGTGCTACCTAAAATGTATGAATGTAAGATTGACTTATATAGTTTCATTAGAAAATTACATCTTTGGTATTATTTTAATGTTCTTGTGCTTAAAAATATTATTGTAAATGATACTACTAATGAAAATAGTGTAGAGTGTTCGAACTCAGACACAGATGAATCTTTTGTTTCTTGTGGTAGTGAAGTTTACGAACAGAGGTACATAGATACTTCGGGGGTTAGTGTAGACAGTACTTTTATGCCTCCTTTCTGTCATGATGGTATTAAGAAATTACATGCAATGTTAGAGTTTGAAATAGAGTTTGAGTTAAAACATTTTGATAAGAATTTAGTTGAATATAATTTGTCTAAAAAAGAATGGCTAGAATTAAGGAAATTTTCGAAACAGGCTGAGTTAGTTATAAAGTCTTCTGACAAAGGCAATAAAATAGTAATCATGCATTACACACAGTATTTACAAATGTGCTGGGATTTATTGAGTGATGAATTAGTTTATGGTATAGTTCACCACGATGCAATTGAACAAGCAAAAACCAAATATGTGAGCTTAATTCAAAAGGGTCTACGTCTAGGTTATTGGACTGACAACGATGTTAATAAGAAATTTAGTTTAACAGACACTGGACCTGCTTATTTTTACTCTCTTCCTAAAATTCATAAGAATTTTGAAAAACCACCTGGCAGACATATTGTGTGTGCTAGAAAATATTTTTTACATAATCTAGGTTTTGTGTTACATAAAGTATTATTAAAAGAAGCTGTCTGTCTTCCTTCTTACATAAAAGACTCATTTGATTTTTTGGAAAAAATAAAGTCAGTTACGTGGAAGAACAATATGTTTTGGATTACTTTAGATGTTAAGAGTCTCTATACTAATATTCAACACAAATTTGGTTTAGAAGCTCTGTATAAAAGTATGGGAGATAAGCCATTTACACATTACCTACTTGATCTTGTACAATTCTGTTTAGAAAATAATTATTTCTGTTTTGATAATATGATTTTTCAACAAAAACAAGGAACAGCTATGGGTGCTCCATTTGCACCGATGTATGCAAATATATTTATGGGTCTGGTTGAAAAAGAATGCATTTACAACAATGTATTTGTACAAAAATATGTAAAATTGTATTACAGATACATTGATGATTTAATATTTTTGTGTGAAGGGGGAAATGATCATATACAGAACTTTGTACAAGAGATTCAAAAAAATAGATTTAATATTTGTTTTGATGGGTTACAGTGTGGACAGACAGTTAATTTTTTAGATATTAATTTACAGGGCATTGATGGCCAACCTATAATAACTAGCTTATATAGGAAATTTGGGGATCCCCATGACTTTTTGAAAGCCAATAGTTGCCATTCTGCACATATTATCAAAGCTTTACCATATGGTGAATTTTTAAGAATTTCACGGTTATGTAGTAATGATGAGGTGTTTTTTAAAGAAATTCAAGCAACTAAAAATATGTTTCTGAGAAGAAACTATGATAGTAAATTAGTAGATGCTGATATTCAAAAGATTGTTAAATTAAGATATGATATATATGATAATCAGAAAAATAGAAGTAGGTATACATTAAATAGAGAAACTACTTTTGAAGATAATTTATTTGTAGTGTCTAAGTATAATATATGTAGTGATATGATAAAATCTAATATATTACATTTCTGGGAATTTTTAGATAATTTTGATGAATTAAAGAATTTAAGGACAAAGAAATTAATTTTTTCTTATAGAAAAGGTAAAAATATAAAAGACATGGTTGTACAGACTAAATTTTCCAGACCAGGGGTTAAAATATCATTTCAACTGTCTAGTTTAGGCACATTTCCATGTGGTAAATGTCAGGCTTGCCCATATGTACATAGAGTTTTTTTTAACATTAATAATAAATATTTTTGTTCAGATGGTTTATATAACTGCAGAACTAGTAGGGTGGTTTACGCCATTAAATGTGGATGCAACAAGTTCTACATTGGGCAAACTAAAAGAATGTTCAAAGTTAGGCTTCTTGAACATCTTAGGGATATAAGAAATAAAAAAGTGGAGAGCCCTTTAGCTCAACACTTTTGTGAATTTCATAATGGCAATAGTGATAGTTTAAAAGCTACTATTTTACAACAGGTAGCTAAGTCTGAATCTGATGATTTAATTGTGGGTAAATTACTTTTAAAAAAGGAAACTGTTTTTATTTTAAAGTATGGTACTTTATTACCTAGAGGTTTGAACACAGAATGCTGTTGAAAAAATGTTATTTAACCTATAGGCATTTATCAATTTTATTAATTAATTGGATAATTATTTTATTGAATGATTTATGCGATTATATAAACTGTGCTTTGGTACTGATATTTTACTCCTTGAAGGCTTACTGTGGCCGAGGCGCTAGAGTGAAAAGTGAATAAACGTGTTTTTTGGATCCTGGTTTGCTGTTTCTGTGTTGTGGTGCTGTGCTGCTTTTGTTTTATCCTTGTCGTTGCTGCTAGGGTCATACCTGCCTGGGCTACAAGATCGGAGAACTTCTCCATGTCTCTTTTCATGTAGTCCAGGGAGGCACATCTCAGGTAATTCACACCAACATGGACAATGACAGAGTCATATTTGTACTTGTTGTGGAGTGACCTGAGTGAGTGCATTATGTGGCAGATCCTAGCAACTGACAGTCAGCTGACAGTAACTTTCTCCCTGTTTAGCCTGGTGAGTGGAACATCAGTGCACCTGACTATAGAGTCACCTATGACTAGAATGTTGGGTATGTTGTTATGCCTTATGTGCTGTGATTGAGTGGCACACTGAGTTTGTGGGCTATGTGTCATTTGGGTTGTGTTGGGGGGGGGTGGAGGTTGCTTGCGTTTCTGCTTTGGAGGTCTGTTGGTGAGAGCCTCCATGAATGTAGGTGTGTGTTTTGTGTTGCTATGTGTGTATTTTGGTGGTGCAGGTTTTGAGGGGCTATGTGATGAGTGTGGTGCAAATGTTTACCTTCTCCTCTTGACTGTCTAGTCCAGTCTTGGGTGAAGAGAGCTTTAATTCCAGTTTGGCTATATAAGTGCATCTCTCACAGGTTGTAGTGTTGGGCGGTAGGAGAAGAGGGTTGTCTGTGTACATGAGGCAATTCCTGCATTGCCCCAAGATGCCCAGATTCATCAGGTTCACAGGAGAAAACACCACGAGCTTACCCTTAGACATGCCTGGATAGGTGCTTATTTATTATGTACTAAAAAACTGTTTTCCTCTAGACAAGTGAGGAAAGCTGAGTGCTGTATTAATTTGTAGCTTATTTAGTACTTACAATGAGTTCTGAACAAGTGCTGAGCTCAAAGAAACAGATTTGAGTGCTTAAACTAAAAAGAAAATGGCTATTTCTAAGGGAAAATTTTAAGAGCACACTTTATGGCACCATGAATTGTTTAATCCTAGCTAAGCAGTGATGCATAAAGTGTATATTTTTTTAATATAACAGTAGCAAATGAGCAAACTGATTTAAACAAATTAACCAATTAACCAATAAAAAGCTAAAAACTGAGCCCCGTTGCAGCAGTCTTTGATTAGACAAATTCTAACTGCACATTCCTCCCACTAGGGTGCCGGGGAACCTTCTCCAAAAAATGATGGTCTGGATTAGTGCTCAAGTTATACAAACAAAGATAGATTCAGCAGGTCTGAATTTAGTCTGTGCTACAGCAAACAAAGCATACCAATTTCAGAAAGAAACAGTTCAAATAACCAGGCACAATAAGCCTTTAACCAGAAACTCCCTGCTCAGAAGAGCAGAATCTACCCTCTCCTCCCACAAGACTGAAGATAACACCTTCTTAGTGTAAAATGACTGGCCCGAAGCAGCTCTGAGCCCTTTCTTATTTGCAATGGTGATGGACAGGTTGACAGACAAAATCAGACAGAAGTTCACGTAGACTATGATGTTTGCAGATGACATTGTGATTTGTAGTGAGAGTAGGTACAGGTTGATGAGACCCTGGAGAGGTGCAGGACTAAGACAGAATATATGTGTGTGAATGAGAGGGAGGACAGAGGAATAGTGAGGATGCAGGAAGTAGAGTTGCAAAGGTGGGTGAGTTTAAATTCTTGGGATCAACAGTTCAGAATAATGATAAGTGTGGAAGACAGGTGAAGAAGAGAGCGTAGGCAGGGTGGAGTGGTTGGAGAAGAGTGTCAGGAGTGATTTGTGACAGACGGGTACCAGTAAGAGTGAAATGGAAGGTCTACAAGATGGTAGTGAGACCAGCTACGTTATATGGTTTGGAGACAGTGGCACTGATGAAAACTCAGGAGTCAGAGCTGAAGGTGGCAGAATTAAAGATGTTAAGATTTGCATTGGGTGTGAAAAGGATGGACAGGATTAAAAATGAGTATATTAGAGGGTCAGCTCAGGTAAGACGGTTTGGGAGACAAAGCCAGAGAGGTGAGATTGCATTGGTTTGACCATGTGCTGCGGAGAGATGCTGATTATATTGGAAGAATGATGGAGCTGCCAGGTAAGAGGAAAAGAAGAAGGCCTAAGGTAAGGCTTATGGATGTGATGAATGAGGACATGCAGATGGGTTGGTGTCATACAGCAAGACGTAGAGGACAGGAAGAAATGGAAACAGATTATCTGCTGTGGCAACCCCTAATGGGATTAGCTGAAAGAAAAAGAAAAAAGAAGCTTTCTGAAGAAACATTCTTATCAAAGGAATAGGCAAAAAGGCATAGAGGAGGTGCCAATTGTGAACTAGGTCATCCCTACGTCTGTCCCTGTGGATGGATCAGGGAAAAGTAACTGCCACACTTGTTTGCATATGAAACAGAAAATCAAAGCAAGATTAGTCCCTGTATTGCCACTGTAGAACTGAAGGACCACTCATGTGGCAGAAGACTAGACTTGCTCAGTTTGTCCACCAGAACACTTGAAGACCCTGGTATGCACATTGCAGTTAAAAAGCAATGAGAAGACACTCACTGCCACACTCCCATAGCTTCCCAGCATAGTAGATAAGAATGGGTTCCTCTCCGGTTGCTGATGTACTAGACTACAGCCATGTTATCCATCTGGATGGAGATCACACTCTCAGGGAGGGAATCCTAAAAGGCCTGCAATGCTAATAGAACTGACATCATCCTAAAGACAATAATGTGAAGACTGGCCTCTACTGATTGCCAAGAACCTTGAACAGTCTTCCAATTAAAATGATCCCTAACCTAGAAGGGGTGCATCTGAGGAGATGAAGAGAAAGGTTGACCCCAACACACTATCAGGGAGGTCAACCATCAACTTATTTTTTTCCCTGCATATCATTGTGAGAAGTATCACTGTATAGAAGGAATGTAACATCAAGGGCCATTGAACAGACAGTGTCCACTGCAGGGCTCTCATGTAACACATTGCTTGAGGAACTATAGTAAATGAAGACGTTATTAAGCCCAAAAAGCCAGAGAATGAGTTTTTGCTGGAGGTGGTGGTGCTGAAGGACCTCTGAAGCTACCTGACGTGGGAACAATATTCTTGATTGGTGGAGTCTGGCTATTTAAGAGTTCATGTCAAGGTGGCATCTGATAAACTCTGTCTTCTGTATTGGTGTTAGCTGGCTCTTGGCAAGATTAATTTTAATGCCCAGTTGTGGAGCAAGGTGGAACAAGGAATCCCTGCACTGACCTAATAAATCTTTGGCTGGTGTAAGGAGTCAATTGTCCAATTACGGGAACCCTTGCAGCCTGAGATACACCGCTACCACTGACATGCATTTACAGAACACCCTGGGGGGCTGTGGTGAGACCGAAGGGCAGTGCTCTGAACTGAAAGTGATTGGCTGCTAGCTGGAAATGGAGACATCTCCTGGAGTGCATCACTAGCTTAATATAATAGTATGTACCCTGGAGACCTGTGGAGCACATCCAGTCATCCTTCCTCAGAAGAGGTAGAATGAACAGCACTGTGACTTTGCAGAATTTTGTCTGTTTCATGAACAGATTGAGTTATCTTAGGTCTGAGATGGGCATTAGGTATCCGGTTTTCTTCAGAACTAAAAAGAACCTTGAATAGACTCCAGATCCTGATTTGTCTGAGGGAGACCTGCTGGATTTTATAGCAACTTTCTTGTTTCTGTTGCTGCTGCCACCAATTGCAACTGACTGGGTGGTACATCGGGAATGTTTTCTTTTCCTGAGGGCAATAAACAAAGGCAATAATGTAGCCAATGGTGGTTATCCTTTGCACTCATGAATCACTAGTGGTGACCTTGCAGGCTTAAGGATGCAGGGATAAGCACCTCCTCAGATGCCTCCAGAGTGCAGCAGTCAAGCAACTATTCCAGTGAGCTGGCAGAGTTTATTTATGAAAGGATTGCAAAACTCCTTATTTTGTGGTCCACCTCTGCCTCTGAGATGATGTCCATTATAGTTATTTCCCTTCTGTCCGGGGGGCCTTTCCATAGAAACATCCTGGCCAAAACCTTGGGATTTTCAGAAAAAAGCTCCTCCCCACTTCTGGTATATGGAAAAGGCCCTTTGTGGGGTGGAAAAGTGTATTCCAACTGCAGATAGGGTCTTGCCTTCCTGCTCACTCCAGGTAGGCATTTCCTTTACTTTAGGCTTGAACAGGGTCAAACCATCAAAAGGAAATTAATGAAGGCTGTCTTGAAGCTTTTTGCAAAATCATATAAATGCACCCAGGAGTGCTGATGAATAGCAATGCCAGTGTCTGCTGCCCTGGCTGTACCATCAGTTGCATTGGAAAACAGATACATTGATACAACTCCACTGACTTTTAGACGTATACCAATATATTACCCAAGAGGGATTATGTCATTTTCTTTGTCAAGTTCCTCAGAATACATGTCATATGAGCTAGATAAGTCAGTGCTCTGAGTTCAAACATCACTGAAACATATGTCCATTTCCAAAATCTGTCTAAAGTCCTAGTTTCTCTGTTAGGAGGAAAGCTCATTCCTAGTGGTTGCTACAACAACCATAGCATCTACCAGAGGACCCTTGCTCCAGTGTGATGTGGTCCTTAGGGGCTATCAAAATTTTAAATTATGCTTGTTGTGAGTTGAACAGGGTTGAGGGTTTCAAAATATACACAGTTTCATGTTTATTAAGTGATGTTATTGAAGAAAAAGTAAGTAGATAGGAAGCAATGGAGGGGGTATGTGACAAGTACTGTCACACACCCCCTGCATTGTCAAAGCGCTATACAGCACTTTCTAACTGCTTTCAGTGGCCATGGACACTGAAAGCAGGTATTTAGAAAGGAAGCAATGGGGGGCTGTGTAACAGGTAGTGTCATACACCCCCTGCATTGTGAAAGTGGTGTAGGGGCGGCACTTTAACCAGATGTCTGAACCTCTTAGAGGCACAAATCTGGACAAAGCCTAAAATGATGGGGGCATACCTCTCAACCTCTCAGAGCAAAAAACTGGACAGAGCCTAAAATGATGGGGGGACAAATAGGGACAGATAATAAATATTGCCCTTACAAACTTAGAAAGCTGAAGAGGAACAGGGTCGGTATTAACATAACATGTAGGGAAGGATTAGAAGTCTGAAACTCAAATGTATGCCATTATGTAGTGACTTCAGTCCTGATATTGCCCATACAGACTTAAACAGTTGATAGAATGACAGGTTGTGCATTACCAACTATGACTTACAAGGATTATTGATACATGTAATTAAAGTGATTTTATTAATTTTTTTTCCAGTCTAAGTTAAGTTTAAACGTAGCTGAGTGGGTTTGCATTCTATGGCCCTCTGCTCAGCACTGCTTAAACATCTCATAGGAGCTAAATACAAATATATAGCTAAAATCCTTAATGGCGAGATATTGTAGTGGTTAGAGGCCTGGCTTTGCATGCAGCAGTGCACAGTTTGAGTGCCAATAAAGGTCCTTCATTTTTACATGGGAAAGCATTGTTAAAATTATTTTTTTGTTTGTTTTAAATTATAAAGTAATTGATATATGTTAACCAGGGTAGTGTAGCTGGTTCAAAATGTAAGTGTGAGTGCATATAACATGTGAAATCACCCATGAATGCACAAGTGTCCCATACAATACAGTTACACCCCAAGGTAATGTAATGAAAGCACATAGAGACATCATGTAAAGTAAATCATATACACTTAATATGTCAGTAATGATTAATGAAGTCATAATTCTGATATTTTTTAAAAGAAATAAATACTAAGCAGTCATCTCAGCTAAGCAGATTTGCGCACTGTTAAGCAGTGCTCAGAAATTACCCCTTTAAGCACTGTTCAACTCAGCTTAGCGGATTTGCGCACTGCTTAGCTGAGCTTAGCATTTTCATAATGGTCCAATGATGGCAAAGGGTGGGAATATGGCCTTATTTAAACCGCACAGGCAGGAATACAGCCATAACCTGTTGTAGTCTTATCTCTGCATGAACCATGTCTGGTGTTGGATAGGGAGCACACTTCGGGTGCAGTGCTGGGGCAGTCAGGAGTCCAGGGTCATGGTTGGGGTCCTCATAGAAAACCAGGATGACAGACTGCTGCAGGGCCAGTACCAGGGCTCTCAGTACAAAGCAGAGGCCTGGAACCATCTGGCATGGAACCTCATCAGTGCCACTCGGATCACCTGAAATAGTGAGCAGGTACAGCATCATTATGATGACCTAAAACAAAGGAAGGGGGAGCTCTTGGCCCAGTGGATCCAAGATGCTCAGGCACAGAATGCTTCAGTCATTTGTAAGTATCTCACCCATAGCTGTATCAAATCCTAGCTGGAGTATGTGATAGACAGGTATACATAATGTTTACATTCTCCCCCTAGAGGTGCAGTTAAGAAGGCTAACAATGCCAAGGCCCATGCCAACAGACTGACAAGGCTACACCGATAGGCTGGTGAGTGCAGATCTACCTTGCAAGTATATAGTGAAATAAATAAGAATGAGTAAACTGTTTACTGCCAGTAGGTGTAGTGTGTTCTAACGATTAAATAAAAGCTTGCCAGACTAATATTGATCTACATGATATGCAGTAGTAAAGCACTGTGTCATACAAGTAAAATAGGTTCATAGGTAGGTACTAGGCTATTGGCCCAAGGGCCTATACAAGCCTAGCCAAAAGGGTACCCTGGCTTTCGCCACCCAAGAAAATTATTTTTACTGTGCCCCTGTCAAGCAGAACCACAGAAGTGATCCCCAGGGTGAATTTCCTATTACCCATCCAATCATCAAGATTTTTCTTGAATAGTGTTAATGAGGAGCTCTGTTTGACAAAGATAGGTAGTCTGTTCCAGAGTATGGGAAGTCTCTGGGACAGGAATCTATCCCTCCAGCATGTTCTGTTTATTGTGGTGACAACGTTTAGGTCCCTAGAGCAGCTCAGAGGGATTGGGATTTCTTTAACTGGAGCATGTCCAACAGCTCTGGGTTTGACATAACTTTGTATGTTAGGCAGAGATCGCCTCTGAGTAGGCAATATATGATGGAGTAAAGCTGGAGTTTTTTGAGACGGTCTGTGTAAGGCATCTGTTTGAGGCCAGTAATCCTCTTTGTGAGGTATTTTTGCGGCCTCTCCAGTTGTTGTAGATGTCTTGTGAGGGACATACCAAAAGGGGCATTGTACTCTATAATGGGTCTAATGAGTGATGAGTAGAGAGGAACAATGACCTCTTTTTTTCTGGATGAGAAACCTTTTGTGATAAGGTGTGCCACGTAGAAGGATTTCCTGACCACTGTGGTGATGTGAGACCTAAACCACCAACTGTTGTGTTTACTCTGGTATGTTGTTGTAGAAATATAATGTTTACAGGTTCTTCACAGCAAATATGGCTTAGACAGCATGAATTAACTGAGGTTGTTCTGAGAACCAGCTATTATGCAAAACAGTAGATTGTGGAGCTGCAAACAACATATAAATGAAATATGACATATGTTATGCACTAGGATCCGAACCCTGAATACTAATGCCCAATGTATTACAGTGTATCCCCCAGCTGTATTGCCTTGTGTTAACCTTTGCTTTCCAGATTGTATTATTTTAAAGGATTAATACACAGTACACTAACTATCTGTCATGCAGGAATCTCAGGATTACAAGGTCAGACTGTCTAACCCACAGAGTATTAGGCAGAAAACAGTCAAACAAGAGACCACAGTTCCCCAGTAGCAAATAGCCTTGTTGTTCATTTTATCACACCCAGACATGGCTCGAATCCAGGGAGTGTTACTGACATGTGTGCATATACACACTCAAGAAATCATATTTGTAGAAACAGTCAGATAGTGGTAGCAGATATTTTCTCCACAGGTCATAGAAATTACTGTAGTAGCTTTATGAAGGATATACCAATACACCATGTACAACTGTCCCACCTCATGCCTGCAAATGACAGCAGGATAGGTACATACACCATGCACTCTTCCCGATACATGTCTCTCAAGTGTCACGCTGTCATGGCTAGTGGTCACTGCTGCCAATCACCTTGGACACAGATAGGAATCTAGGTGAAGTATGCCAGTAGCAGACTCACACAACAGCAATGCAGGGTACCCCTTATTTGTCAAGTATGTAACCCTGACATGTACAGGCCCCATCCAGTAATGTACCCATAGCTCTCTCAGTCTGCCCCATACCATTACAGGTTGACAGTCTAACAGGTATGTATGTGCTACAGAAGCTATGGGCCATAGGGAGATGTAAAGTGAGGGCAGACCTGTAGAGTATTGAGCAGTACTGCTGTGAAAAATAGAAGCATGTATAGTTGTTAATGGACTGTTTTCTCTCCCCCACCCCTCATTTGCATGAATAATTATTATTCATATACTACAGGTATGTTGTTCTCAAAACCTATTGTTGGGACTGTTTCTATTATTGTTCACATATTTAATTGGTTACATATTAACATACCTTGTTCAAATACAATTATTGGTGGCCTAGTGCCATCAATGTAACTTGCATGCTGTTAAAATGCATACTGTTGTTCCATGTATGCATCTGTTCTGTTTGCTGTGCAACTGTTTCAGATCTGTTTGTTTGGGTTAATTGGAACACACACACGCATGTTGTTATAACTAATTTTGAAATGTTCTGCTCATGGCTAACCAATATATCTTGGAAAACCACAACACTATAGCATGTTTGGGAAGGCAGATCCTGGCGGATCCACATGTCCCACCTCATCTGGCCATGGCACCGGGCCCCAGCACATCTGGGAACCAACCTGGTGCATCCTCCTCCACTGGTCCTGCACCACCTTTGGGTGGAACCACCTCAAGGGACGGGTCCCGTTTCCCATGGGTGTGGAGAGGAACCCGTCACCCACAACATGTTCCGGTGTGTGGTGCACAGCATCATCCGCTCTAAGTTGGATTGATGGCTGCCCCAGATGGAGAGTGCCTGGTACACCTGGAAGGGCAGGCTGTCCCTGTTGTCCAGTCCCCAGCAGAACCACCTTCGGGGCCGTGAATGTGCAGTGGTGACTGCCCATGGGTGGGGACCTCAGTCCCACTGTATCCATTTGGGGGCTCATGGGCCTCTGATTCCCAACCACCCTCCCCATCCAAAGTGTTTACCCCTCATGTGTCATATACTGCCCCTCTCTGCTGTCTTGTGTGTCTTGTCTGTCTGCAAATGCAACCTATCCTACCCAACCTACATCTCCAAACATACCTACAGCCCTTCCCCAACATCCCACTCTCACCTTACAAAAAAAAAGAGGGGGGTCTGTCCCACAAAGAAATCATTGCCCCATACATTGCTTTACATCACTGGACATTGTGGCAAAATGTAGAGCTATCTACAACCAAATTACTCTACAAATGTATGTTGACAGCACCCCTCCCTGCGGGTGTGAGGCTGTAAATTCCAAATTTTCCACATCAGTCACAGCTGTTGCTGCAGAAGAAATGTAGATCTATGGTTCTTTCCTAGACCTATCCTGCACATCCCTAGCTGCTTTTCCTAATATTTTACCCCCTGCTTGCCCCCATTTCATCACTTTCCTATCACCCTTTTTTCTTTTCTTTATTTAAAATTAGCACAGTTGTGAGCAGGAGTAAGCGCCACTAAGAGGACTTAACCATCTGTTAGCACCACTTAGCTTTGCGCAAAACCATGCAAACCTGCTTATAACTGCTTAAAAGTGCTTTAATCACTCTCTCTCCATCAGCCCTTGTTCTGCCCAACAACAAAATAATCAGCCCTGACAAGTCTCGAACCCAGACCCTGTGCACTACAATAACAGCAGTGCACTAATACACCATCTGAGCTGTGGGAATTTGTAATGCTTTTACAAACATATCATGCATTATGGTCATTTAACATGAATGAAAAAGTCATCACTACTAAGTCTTGAACCAAAAACTCTGTGCACTCCAGTAACAGCAGCTACCACTGTTCCACATGAGCTGTGAGAATTAGAAATGCTTCAGTAAGTATATCATGCAGGATGGTCATCCAACATTAGGGAAATACTGTTTTAAATATATATATATATATATATATATATATATATCTATGGGATCAGTACTAAATCTTGAAATTCCACAATCCGAGACTCTGAATCCCAAGGACCAAAATCTTGAGATTGTGAAATCTCGAATATAACAAAAAACATGTTCTAAAGTATATGCAGGGGTGCAAGCCCCCCTGCACCCACCCCGCACCCCCTGCAACTTCAGTATACCAACTCCAAGATCGCACTACAGTGGAGTGAACAGCAAAATAGTGCTGTGCAAAGTTGAATGGAATGTTCCGGTGTGTGGTGCGCAGCGTCATCCGCTCTAAGTTGGATTGATGGCTGCCCCAGATGGAGAGTGCCTGGTACACCTGGAAGGGCAGGCTGTCCCTGTTGTCCAGTCCCCAGCAGAACCACCTTCGGGGCCGTGAATGTGCAGTGGTGACTGCCCATGGGTGGGGACCTCAGTCCCACTGTATCCATTTGGGGGCTCATGGGCCTCTGATTCCCAACCACCCTCCCCATCCAAAGTGTTTACCCCTCATGTGTCATATACTGCCCCTCTCTGCTGTCTTGTGTGTCTTGTCTGTCTGCAAATGCAACCTATCCTACCCAACCTACATCTCCAAACATACCTACAGCCCTTCCCCAACATCCCACTCTCACCTTACAAAAAAAAAAGAGGGGGGTCTGTCCCACAAAGAAATCATTGCCCCATACATTGCTTTACATCACTGGACATTGTGGCAAAATGTAGAGCTATCTACAACCAAATTACTCTACAAATGCATGTTGACAGCACCCCTCCCTGCGGGTGTGAGGCTGTAAATTCCAAATTTTCCACATCAGTCACAGCTGTTGCTGCAGAAGAAATGTAGATCTATGGTTCTTTCCTAGACCTATCCTGCACATCCCTAGCTGCTTTTCCTAATATTTTACCCCCTGCTTGCCCCCATTTCATCACTTTCCTATCACCCTTTTTTCTTTTCTTTATTTAAAATTAGCACAGTTGTAAGCAGGAGTAAGCGCCACTAAGAGGACTTAACCATCTGTTAGCACCACTTAGCTTTGCACAAAACCATGCAAACCTGCTTATAACTGCTTAATATTGCTTTAATCACTCTCTCTCC
The DNA here is from genome assembly GCF_019279795.1 of Protopterus annectens. Taxonomy (NCBI): domain Eukaryota; kingdom Metazoa; phylum Chordata; order Ceratodontiformes; family Protopteridae; genus Protopterus; species Protopterus annectens. The sequence goes on along the minus strand of NC_056739.1, from coordinate 635,126,524 downwards.
ATCAGCCCTTGTTCTGCCCAACAACAAAATAATCAGCCCTGACAAGTCTCGAACCCAGACCCTGTGCACTACAATAACAGCAGTGCACTAATACACCATCTGAGCTGTGGGAATTTGTAATGCTTTTACAAACATATCATGCATTATGGTCATTTAACATGAATGAAAAAGTCATCACTACTAAGTCTTGAACCAAAAACTCTGTGCACTCCAGTAACAGCAGCTACCACTATTCCACATGAGCTGTGAGAATTAGAAATGCTTCAGTAAGTATATCATGCAGGATGGTCATCCAACATTAGGGAAATACTGTTTTAAATATATATATATATATATATATATATATATATATATGTATGGGATCAGTACTAAATCATGAAATTCCACAATCCGAGACTCTGAATCCCAAGGACCAAAATCTTGAGATTGTGAAATCTCGAATATAACAAAAAACATGTTCTAAAGTATATGCAGGGGTGCAAGCCCCCCTGCACCCACCCCGCACCCCCTGCAACTTCAGTATACCAACTCCAAGATCGCACTACAGTGGAGTGAACAGCAAAATAGTGCTGTGCAAAGTTGAATGGAAACTTTGCTGTTCATTCCACTGTAGTGCGATCTTGGAGTTGATATATTTAAGTTGCAGGGGGTGCGGGGGGTGCAGGGCACTTGCCCCCTGCATATACGTTAGACAATGTTGTTTTTTGTTTACTTTTGTTTTGTTTTTTTTGTTTTTTTTTTTTATGCTCGAGATTTCGCAATCTTGAGATTCTGGTCCTTGGGATACAGAGTCTCGGGATTGTGGAATTTCGAGATTTAGTAGTGATCCTATATAGATATATATATATATATATATATATATATATATATATATATATATATATATATATATATATACACTCAACCTCTTACTGCAAGACATCTACAAAACACCTGACAAAGTGGGAGGATAAAGGCCAAACAATAGTGACATATTTGCAATCTAGCTGCTAGAAGCTTAGACAGCTGCTAGAGTATCACAGTTTGTTTCAACATATATTTTCTGATTGATTTCAGGTCTGAAACACAAATGATTGTCATGATGTAGTGATGTCAATGCTCACATCATCCCAGTGATATTTTGGACACCCACAACTTTTATGGGGAACAGACCAAAAATATGAGCTATGCATCTGGACAGTGTATAGAAATCTGGACAATGGAGAGGTATTTCTGCAGTCATGTAACAGAAGGGGAAAAAATACTGAGACCTGCCAACCATGTCACCCAGCACCTTCTGAACTACAGTCAGACCAACACAACAACACCCCAAATCAGCTCAGGGGAATTACTCATGCATTTGCAAATATATCATGCACTACAGGGATGTAACCATTGGGAAAAGCAGACATCAGTGAGAAATTGTCTACCCACAACCATTTGCACCACAGTCACAGCAAGATACCAGTACCCCAACTGAACTCTAGTGTATAACAACTTTTTGAACAAACATATCCTGATTGCCAGTCACACACTACACCTATATATACTGTCAGAGGTCACAGTGTACTGGGAATCCTGGGGTGTTACAGGACATTTCTCAGTCTGCCTCTGCAAATATATACAGCTGATACACGATCAGCCACTGTAGCAGCATGCACAGTCAGATAGAAAAGGATCTATGATGCTCACATCTTCCCCTCTCCCTACGCAGCACAACATACATTTACACACTACACTGCTACACAATCATGACAGTCTGGTAACAATGGCCAGACACACACATAACTCTCAACTGCACAGATGTCCACAGAATGTCCAGGGTGTGGGACCATATTTATGGCCACTGCCTCATAGCATGTCTGGGACTCTGCTAAATCACTGGGATGATATCAGGAATGAAGGCACTAAATAATGATATACCATACCTCTGAACCTCTTACTGCAAGACATCTGGACAAAGCTGACATAATTGGGAGACAGAGGCCCAAAAACAGGGGCATATTTAAAATATTGCTGTTATAAACTGAAAAGGCTGCTGGTGTTACAGGGTTTGTTGTAACATAACATTTCTGAGGGATATGAAGTCAGAAACAGAAATGGATGTGAGTATTTACTGACTGCAATCCCCAGAGTATCCTACTGACTTGCCAAGGATAAAACTGTTTGAGGAACAGACCAAACATGAGGCAAACCTCTGGGCATTCTGTGGATAGCCATACAGTTGAGAGTTATGTCATCTACATAACACTGTCAGACTTGAAATCACGCAGAAAATGCATGTCCAGACAAACCCTGTTAAACTAGCATTATTCCAACTGTATAACAGCAATACTTACATTCTATCCCAAAGTGTGGAACCTCCTTCCCCATTTTGTTGGGCTATCTCCACACATCATGTAAGAGGTATTTCCACCTATCCTCTGTGATGCTGTAGCTCACACACCTCCATGATGTTCTCCTCACAGGCAAGGAAAAGGGGCAACGCCGACATGAAGTACTCAGTTATAGGAGTGTGTTGCCATTGGAATAACAACACAGATGTTCTTCATGCAATTAGCAAGTGGGGAACACTAATTAGTGCACGGGCCATCACCTGCTCATGAACATTACCTACAAAAGGCAAGCTGCTGCCTATGCAAAACAGGTCTTTTCTTGTACATGGTAAGATACAGAGAAAGTGAGAAATGTCAAGAATACTGGGGGAAAAACAGGTATGTCAAGTAAGCATGTAATGGAATGCAGAAGGGGGTGTGCAATAATGGGAAATAGGAAGTTAAACAATATGTCTCAACAAGACTTGGTGTATTGATATATTGCTGTTCAGCACCTATGGCTATTGCATCTGGCTGTGTCTGCAGTGACATAGATCCTCTATGTGATTAGCTGAGTATTATACATTTCACCTGCCAGCTATATTATTTGTAACTGAGTGCCTTTATTCTGCTATTTCCCATTTTTTCTTCCCATTTCTGGCCTTTAAAAGCTCGGTGGTGAGCCGCATAAACCAGCTGCTCAAATGTAAACACTACTGCTAGTTCCTGGGTTTTTTTTATTTCCATTGTGTTTAAGCCCCACTGTGTGCTGCACAAACCAGTGTAGCTAAAATAAACAGTATTGAGAAGAAATGGCACATGCTCAGCATTTCTTGACCTAGTTAAGCACAGCTAAGCAGCCTCAGACACACACCCGTGCTTAGCTGTGTTTAGCTGAGCACAAATAGAAGCCACGGAGCTCCAATCTGCTTACACCAAACATGACAACCCCCTTTTCATGTCAGCTGCTTCTCCTGCTTACACGACAGCATTATAGCTCCTACACAGTTAGGTGCAGGTGGACACAGTCTCCCATTTTACTTTTAAGTAAATTTAGTTCATTTGCATACCTCACTGTCGTAGTCCCTTGTTACATCAATACACTGGAGCATATTTTGTTAGCTACCACTGTTACCTGTTATTGTTTGGTTCTGCATGCTACCAACTGTAATAGCAAAATTCATATTTCACGTAAAATTTTCTTTTTATATTTTTTTTATTTTCTACACAATCTTGTTTATGTGCTACTGCGCTCTCCTTAACTGGCTGAAATTGGCCAAAAAAAATAATAAACTTTGATTTTTATAATTTTGAAATGATTTTGCATGCCAATGGCCATATCTTGCATAATACATGCTTTACTTTGAGCTGTCATGCCCCCATTTTGATTTTTGCTGAAATGTACATGGTTAGTAACCAAATACACTTCTGCAGTGGACACTGTTTTGACACGGATGCCTGTCCGCTTACTGAATCACAAATTCACCTCATTTGCATGTTTTTTACCAGCTAATGAGGTAATTAGCATTATTCAGTAGTGTCAGTGTTAGAATAGTGCTGGGAGGCTCGTGCATGCCCTCAGCCTTGTTTACTAGATCGCTCAGCAGCCATATTCCATGCAATAACTGATACACTATTCAGGTATGGAGTTTTGCTCCATGTAGGCTTTATTAAATCCCAGCCATGGTCTTTTTTAATGCTTTGTTCAAATCTCTTGGGTCAATGCATATTCTGATTTCATCTGAGCGGCTACCATGGATGACACCCATTAAGGGAGTACCGCACCCACAGACTCAAAAAATTTGTTGATTTCATCATGGCTTGATGTTTCCTACATTTTAACAGCACTCTGGGATTATTTACAGGATTTTAAATATTTTTATAAGTAATTCCAGAGTCTGAACACATGGGGGTCTAGCATCTTGACGTGGTTTTGATAAATCAGTTTGCCATTCAGCATCCCAGAATGCATTCCTTGGCTCAAAAATGTTACATCATGCAGGCCTCCATTTGCCTAAAGCTCCTGTCATTTCATAAATGTTACATGCATACACTGCTCTGTTTTAGTCAGTACTTTGTAAGTAACATTCCCTGCTGCTAAATGACTACTTCAAACAGAATCAGTGCAAATGTCTCAGAACACACTCAAAGTATCATATAATTTAATCTTTGTTCTAACATTTCCTTTGACAGAGGGGACTTTTTTTTTGCTGCACTATAGCCATGGCCTTACGTGACTGCATTCACATCCAGTTTATGTAGCAACTCCTGGAAGGTCTTGCACCAAGGAGCTACAGAATAAAATATTTTGACTCTGAACCAGTTGTTCAGATATTTAGAAATTTAATTGTTAAGGTATCACTTACTTCATGCTTCCACCTTGTTAAGAATTGAGATTGACATCTCCAAAGTATGTTGGTATGTAGCCTACATGTGTTTTTACTCCACTGGTTGGTTTTCAAAAATACTTTTGCAGTGTCCCTGGATTTTTCTTTGTACATACAAACCACATCACTATATTTTCCCTTCGCTTTTCTTGTGTCCAGAAGTGACTGTGGCCATTGGTGAATGCTTAAATGTCACTTATCACGAAGTAGTTTTTTTTTTCAATCAAGGACATAAAGGTTAATATACCTTGAATCACATAATAGATGCCACTGCAAGGACTGACTTTTGAAATATTCATGTGTATGGACAAAATGCCTTACTAAATCCATTTGCCAGCCTCCAGTGCAATTGGTGCTATGGCTGTAATATACTGGTGTGTTTGCTCATGCCTTCCAAAAAGCCCTACTATTACAAAGCAGTGTAGTAACAACCCTACGTGCCCATACACCTTTATCCATCAATATGCAGCTAGTCCGGTTTATCTAATAGTCCCGTGAGTATGTGAATTCATTTTCAGACTTAAGGTGGGGAACTACAATGAATGATTCTACGTGCTTTTTCAGGTTTCACATGCTGCTTGCTTAGAGCTGCTCTCACCTGTTAACTCACTATGAATATGTTGCAGTGCCAGCTTTGATACCATGGTAATGGTTTTAATCTTTCCATTTCCCACAGTGCACACTAGTAGTATCTGGTGCGAATACAACAGAGGACTATGCGAGCGATACACTACTTCAGCATCATTTGCCTTGGAGAATGTACAAGTATGCATACCAAATTTCGGTGTTCTTATACACTGTTAGTACATTAATAATGAACATATTGAAATGTAACATTACCTGTCATCAGCTGTAAGTAATAAAGATTTTGTCCTGTGTAAAAAAAAATCCATGATTCTCTGGCTGTTTACTTTGCTTCACTGTACTGGTTACCTATAGAAGTCTGCCATTTCTTTGCAAGCTGCAGTATATATTTTATTTTCCAGTTGTTTACACATTTAGTCCAACTGGACAGAAGATGAACGTTTTCAGCGGAGGCCCGTTGGTAAAAGCTCAAAATGGTGCCATCTCAATAGTCTGACTTTGTACTATAGTCCCTTAAGTGCTGCCTTAAATTGATTGTCATGTCTTTTCTACACGATTGTGTAGGCATACAATTGCTATGTTTATCTGCCTCTCACACCAAACAAATATGGCTTGTCGACAATCAGCAATATCAATCCAAGTTGTACTTCATTCCACCGACACAAACATAATCCAGTGTTGGTCAATTGTTCATATTGCCAGTCACACTGTTAATGCAACTGCAACACTACATCACACCTGTCTAGTCTAGACGAGCACTGAAATATGAAATCTAATCACACCTGTCTAGTCTAGACAAGCACTGAAATGTGAAATTTAATCATGTCTTTTTAATTCTACCCCACCAAACAGAAGTCATGGGATGCTAGAGACCATCATGCAACATTAATCCATACTGTTATTTATTGATGACTTTCACTAATGGTTTCCTTTTACCTGTAACTCCAACCACTGTTCTACTAGTACAGTAACAGCTTTAAGAAGGATTGCTCTAGGTTGTGTAATACTATCAGTTGGTTAAGTGATACCAGTTTTTTCAACTTAGATGGTGATGTCTCACTATGACCACAATGCCAGTGTGCCTTTACATCCTCTGGTCTTTAACTGTCACACGAGCATACGCATTTGTCCTACCATCTTAAGGACCGTACACATCACTACCTAATTATGCTGTCATCACCAATCGGTCCATACAACTCAACAAGTAATCTTCCAGACGTTTTTACTGTCTATAGAGTGTTTACAATTCTACAGCTTTACATTTTTGGCTGAGATAATGTAACACTGCAATGATATGTATAGAGTCTTACACAAGGCAGATCTGAATTATCTTTTGCAATCTTTATTTCCTCTATCAGACAGTATCAAACAGTTTGACTAGATGAGCCATCTGTTTGGACAATAGTCAATGTCTCTTACCTTAATCAGAATCAGGCTGCGTCATATCAAGGTGAAATTGTAATAATATTTTCAGAACAGCAATCCAATCTCTTCACACCATGCAAAATACATCAGCCACCACTCATTTGTCATATTCATCCATTCTGCAACCAGCATTATCCACAGCACATGGCGCCAAATGTAACATTCAAACCTGCCTGTCATTGTCCAATACCTGTCAATACCAGAGAAGATTATTGCATACACCTAAATACTTAACAGCATTCAAAAGGCAGTATTTACATGATGTATCCACAAGCTGGCTTTTGGTTACAATGTGAATATGCAAAAACTATTGCACTATTGTGACAAGCCTGTGTACCAGTTCATGGTAGCCAGCCTCACAGAGGTCCACTCACACCACAACACTACTTGGAGCTGCAGCCAGATTCACTCATCTCACCACTAGCATAACACTCCTGCAGCTATGCAGGCTACCCCAAACATACATTCTCTTGCCAAGTATGCATTCTGTGCATCTCACTTCTGCCCTCAAAGACCACTCCGTAAATCTGCAGCTGCCAAAAACAACTAACAAACACCACTACACTGCAGCATCATTCACTCAAACACAGGCTTTAATGCTGCCACACAACAATCCCAGTTTTAATACACATTTAGATTCTATATTGATGCACACATGCAAATTTTAAGACTGAATTTCAGCTAATGTCAAGGCTAACAGCAATCACCTGACTTTCCTAATGCCTGTATACTTACCCCATTGTATATGAAGGTTCATTACCCGGATTGTGAACTGGCCAGCACACAGTCTCCACACACCATTTATCAATGCATGCATAGTCCACCACATTTAATGTGATATTACTTGTGATAAGGTCACTAGCATTCATTCCCACAGTACTCAGTTATAATCTTTTTCTGACAAGCTACTCACCAATCACCACCGCATCCAGTTACACACTACCATACAAATTATGATCAAAGTGTATGAATGTACAACAGTAACACTACCTATTCCTAACAATAACTGTCAGTAAACACATCCCATCCCAAGAATCTAAATGGATGCCAACTTGCATGCTACACTACTTTGACACAAATGACAGACACATTGAAAAACATTTAAATGATGATTTACATGTGGCCTACTTGCATGACATGGCATTTCCAACCTTTACAAATGACATACGATTAGAGTAACCACTGACACTACTGCGTTACACATGACTAAACAGAAATGGACATTTGTCATGTGTAATCACCCTCATGCCTAAGAACGTTACCAAGTTTCTGGACATATTTGTTCACAGCAACAGTTTAGCATAGTTTCTCCAAATGATGACCTCAGTAGAAGACAACCAAAGTACAGTTGTGTACACTTACCATAAATGTAGATGTTAAAATGTCTTCACTGTTGCAGTCATCACATTTGATTTTCTCCTGCCAGGGTAGTCCTCGGCCGGCCTGAATAGAAGAGACTTAGTATTTCTGCATCTGTTGCTATCACTGGAGGACTGATGACAGATGGTCAGTGGTATAAAGGAAGGTAGCCAATGCCATTACATCAGTTTTTATTGCCATAACCTATCTGGAGCCTCCAAGGTAGGAGGCCAGGTTCTGGTGGAATAACCCTTCCAGTGGACAATACACAATATGTCCTTTGTAAGGAGAGGAGAACAACAAGGAAGAGAGGTAAAAGGAAGAAATAGACTGGGGATGGAGGGAGTGAAACCAGGAGTGCAACAGGGAAGACACTCAAGCTTCTAAATTTATGGAAGTCTACACAACTGTTGCAGTCATCACATTTGGGTAGATGCCCAAAGCTGAGGAAGTGGGTGGGGGCAGTCAAGGAAGCTACTGACTGGCCAGGATGCCCTGCAAGACTGCAGAGGCAAACCCTGCCCTGGATTTGGAGAAGAGAGGCAGGTGGTAATGCTTGATAAAAGTATGAACAGATGTCCATGGGGCAGCCTCTATGATATCCCTGTTGGGGACCCCTCTGAGGAAAGCTGCAGAGGTGGAGGCTGATTTGGTGGTGTGTGTCCTGACCCCCTTGGGGGAGGCTTGCCATGCTGTTTGTAGCAGAAATGGATGCAGTGTGCTATCCATTTTGAAATGGTTTGCTTGGAGATGGCTTTGCCCTCTTCCCCTGCAGCAAAGCTAACCAGCAATTGATCAGACTTTCTGAAGGGTTTAGTCCTGTCCAGATAGTATCTGAGCCATCTGTGCACATATAAAGAGTGCAGAATACTTCCCCCCTTGTTTTGGGTTTAGGAAAGAAAGTGGGTAAATGAATGGATTGGTTGAGGGCCACACTGGACACCACCTTCGACATGAAGGATGGATTAGTTCTGATGGCTACCCTATCTGCACAGAAGATGAAGGGTCCCACAGCCATGAGTGCCTGCAGCTCCAAGACTCTGCTGGCTAAAGTGATGGCCAGGAATAAAGCTGTCTTCCAGGAGAGAAATTGTAGCTCTGCAGAAGAAGCTGGTTTGAAAGGAGGCAGGGTGAGCTTTTCCAAGACAAAGTTAAGGTCCCAAGCTGGTGTTGGTGCCCTTCTGGGAGGCATCATGTAGCTAGCCCCTCTGAGCAATTGTTTAATCAGTAGGTGTTAGAAAAGAGGCTGCTCAGTGGGAAAATAAGTGGAAATATCAGAGGCATGACTATTTATTGAGGAGAGAGACCATTGCGTAGCAGGTCAACTAAGTAGTCCAGGAGAGAGGGATGGAGGGCTGTGTCATACTGGCCCCCTTACCCTGGGATCCAGGTGCAGAACCTTTTCCATTTATCTGCATAAGACTTTCTGGTGCTAGGGCATCCATAACTTGTTTACTGAGGATGGCAGATTGGCTTATTCCCTAAGCCCTGACCAATCTGCCAGTTTGCATGTCTGCAATTGGGGTTGCAAGAATTCCCCTTGCCTCTGGGTTAGGAGATTTGGAATCTTCAGGGAGATTCCATGGAGGCAGCAGGAACAGGCTGCACAGCAAGGGGTACCAGTGCTGCCTGCACTAGTGTGGAGCCATGAGAATGGTCCTTGGTTGTTCCTCCATTATTTTGAGCAGTACTCTGGGGATGAGAGGTAAGGGGCAGGCAAATAGGTTGACCTCCGGGGTTCCCCATTTCTGAGTTATTAGGAGGAAGGCATTTTTGTTGAGCTGCCACTTGTGTGGGTCCAAAAGCTTTCTGCTTAATTGATCTGGCAGGAAGTTGAGAGAGCCTGGTAGATATTGTGCTACCTGGTATAGTTGCATGGAAGAGACTGTGAGCCAAAGGGTCATGGCCAGCCTGCATAGCTGGTAGGAATGAGTCCCTCCCTGCTTGTTGATGTACCAGATTACAATGGTGTTGTCTGTCTTGATCAGGAGAACCCCTGCAGAGAGAAGGTGTCTGAAATCTATTAAGGCCTGCTGCACAGCCATCATCTCTTTCTGATTGATGTACAGAGGGATTTGCTGTGGGCTCCATTGGCCCTGTATGCACCTGCCATCCAGGTGTGCACCACAAGCATAGTCTGATGTGTCTGTGGTGTCTGGGCGATGGGGTGTGGGGAGAAGGGCAGTCCCTTGTTGTGGGAGTAGGCTGCTGCCCACCAAAGACATTCCTTCCTTGTTGTGGGAGTAGGCTGCTGCCCACCAAAGACATTCCTTCCTTAGTCAAGGAATAATAGGTAGGAGAGTTGCCAGATCTAGTGAGTGTTGAGAGTTGCCAGATCTAGTGAGTGTTGACAACAAAGGCTCTTTAGGTACCATTGAAGTTCCCTCATATGCAGTCTGGCATATGGTATGAGGAGTATGCAGGGTGTCATGAACCACAGGGCTTGCAGGATTTTCCTTGATGAGAGCTGGGGCTTGGTGCCCAGTTGAGAGAAGTAAACTGACAGAAAAATGTGTTTGTCTGGTGTAAGGTATGCCATCTGGGATGCTGTGTCCAGACTTGCTCCCAGGAAGATTTTCCTTTGGGTGGGTACCATGTTTGGATTTATTTTCTTTGATTGTGTACCCTATGGAGGTTAGTAGGTTCTTTACAAAGGCCAGGTCTTTCAGCAGCTTTTCCAGCCTGTCTCCCTGAATAAGGCAATCGTCTAAGTAGTGTTAAACTTGAATATTTCTTCATCTGCAAAAGGCAATGGCCGGGGAAAGACATTTTGTGAAAACTCTGGGAGCACGGACGGAAATGTGGAGGTAGGCCTCTTAGGTCCAGGGTGACTAGCCAAGCAGCATGGGTAGCAGCTGCTGAAGTGTGAGCAGTTTGAATTTTGGGATCACCAGGAAGGTGTTTAGAATGGATAGATCGAGGATGGGTCGCCAGGTGCCCTCTTTTCTGGGTACCATAAAAAGTACCAGAAAAAGTCTGGAGTAGAAGCCTTGGCCTATCTGCTCTGCAGGAACATACTCTACTGCCCTCAGGGAGAGCAGGGTATGGATTTTCTTTTGAGCCTCTGCCCACTGATTCGGTGGTTTGGCACCACCTTCAGATGGTCAAGGGAATTAGCCACAGATGTACCCCAATGTTTTATACCAGCACCTGTTTACCTGCAGTGAGCCGACCATAACTGATGGGAGCACATTAAGCGCAAGGATGATAGAGCCTGCCAGGTGGACAAGTGGCATGCACATGGTTTACCATAAGATGTACCAATCATGTCTTCTTAGCAACAGGCAGCGTGTCCTACACTGGCAAGGCTCCCTCATCAGCTCCACCATCAGCTTTACCATGCACATACTTTGTGAAATACTCCAAAACAAAGACTCAAAACTACATTTAGATTACTCACCTATGGACAATCGGATGTCGGTCTTGACTTTCATCCCTAACCAGTAATGAAAGGCACACTGTTGCGCTGAAGTGACAGCTATTGATACAGTCAGACATTAGACATAGCTAACCTTGTCAGCTGACATGTCACATGAAAACCTCAATCCCCTGTTGCCATCACATTTATCACATGACATCCATACCTGTTCCCCAAGTTGCATCTTTAAAGAGCACATCTGAATTCCCCTCTAAGGACAATACCACAGCAGTGGTGGCTATGGACTACACACAACAATGAATCATATATTGGCTCCAACCAGAATTAGTATCAACTTTGTGCAGTCATAGTGTAATGACTGGGAAAAATCACAGCTGACTGTACAACATTCTCTGTTGTCCCTGTGAACTAAAATTGATTCCACTGACCCTGGGGACTGTCAATTTCAGCATGATTATCTATATTTTCAAGCCCATGCAGCAAATCTTATACCTCACTCTGTACAGCCTGCATACTTTTTTGCAGGCCTCTTGTCATTAGCCACCAATCTGGCATCAACAAACTTTGACAGGTAAGCCTGCAATACAGTGTGAGGTCACGATGTGTCTCACTGCTTGAACACCTGGAGTCCAACTAGGGCAATCCACATTCTCCTTCTGACTACTACGGAGTGGTGTTCCACATGGAACATGCCTGGCACCTAATCTGCCTGCTGCTGTTTCTCGTTAAGTAATAACCCAAAATTGGGGTTTGTTGCTGACAGTTGTAGAAGATAACATATATGAATCAAGGTTGTCATCTGTCCTATATGGATCTGATGAAATCAATGTCATCTTTGTTTCATACTGACCTGTCATGCGTGATCTTTGCCTTGCCAGTAAGTTGGAAGGCACATGGCCTTTGCACTGTAATGACCTTCCCCTAGATATGTGTCACTACTATAACCTGCCACATGGACTTTGTTGTCCCACAGAGTCCACAAGCTGGGCACCAGAATTCTGATTCATGTCTGACCACCTCAGTAGGCTGCTTTGCTTGCAATCTGTACAATTTGATAGCTAATGGTAATTTCAACTTGGATTAATCCACCAATGCCTCCTGGACAGGGAAAATAGGTTAGGATTGCGTAAAATTACTTGCCCACAGTTGGGGATTCCTACTGACCCCGGGGACTGCACCAATTTCTGTATTCTTAGCCTTATTTGCAAGCCCATGGAGTGAATCATGTACCTCACTGTGTACAGCGTACATACGGTTGTATAACATTAGCCTCCACTCAGGAATCAACAAACTTACCCAGGCACGTAAGGCTGCAAGAGTCTGGGAGGTCAATATCTGGCTCAATGATAGAACACCTGTGGTCCAAACACAGAAATCCATCTTCTCCGGCAGACCACTAAGCAGTGCTGTTCCACAGGGAGCAGGACGAGGACCTATTCTGCCTGCTGCTATTTTTTAAGTAATAGCATGAAAGTAGCGTCCATGGCTGACAGTTTGCAGAAGACAACCAGTGTGAATCAAGCTCTTCATCTGTCCCATATGGATCAGATGAAATCACTGGCACTTCTGTTTCATACTGACCAGTCATATGTAAGCTCTGCCTTGTCTCTAAGTCAGAAGGCACATGGTCTTCATGCTGTAATGACCTACCCTTGGTAGGTGAAGGTACAATAACCTGCCTGATGGTCTGTACTAGTAGCCACCCTGTCCGCCACAAATCTGAATCATGTCTGAGCACCTCAAAGGACTGGTTTGCATGCAACATGCCCCATTGGAGGTGTAATAGTAATTTAACCTTGGGGTGATCCACCAATGTCTCCTGACAGAGACATTAGGTTCATTGTTAAAACAAGACTAACACTTGACTATGCTTGTAAGGCCATAATGGACATTACATCGGATCATACTAATTCAGTATGCTACACTGCTAATGAACCCTGCTATCACTGTTTAATGGCAACCAATGGCTCATACATGTTTACACATACAAAATATGCACTTAAATACTACTATGCATCCAAAATCCAATCAGATAAATCATGAAGTGGAAACAATCCGAGTAAAATCAATGTAGGACATGAAGAATTCTGATTCAAATGGTACTTACCAAGCAAGTGGTTATCTTAACTATATTATACTGGATTTTTGTTACTTTTTCCAAACCTAGATATATGTCTTTCAATTACCTGCATCTTCTCAGGACGTTCGCACCGAGCTATATTCTTCAGAATTGTGGGTACTGGCATGTGCTGAATTTCCAATATGCCTCTTTTGGCTTTTATGACAAATACTGGTTTCACTACCCATTCGTGCTTTGCCTTTGGATACACCACATTGTATCTAAGCTCTCCCTTTGGTGCAGAGTTTCGAGTAGGGAATTGGACCACTGCTTGTTCATGATTCAGGTTTTCATTGTGATCAAGGATGGCCAAAATTATTCATGCCTTCATTCCTGCAAAACTGAAATGCTCAAACTTTGGGCAATACTTGCACAATAATGCATGGAACACCTCTAGGTTGCCAGTGTGGCAGAACTTGGTAACCTGCTTTAAATCTTTAATAAAAACTCGATTTGCAACTATCCTCTTCAGTGCACTGTGGCATGCATATTTTCATCCATCCACTCCTTCTCATCTCCATCAGCAACTGGCATCTCATGACTGCAACATGAAACATTTTTTGTACCACTCCAGCTGTGTTGGTGAGCAATGACAACCACTTCTCCTGTAGTACAACTTCATCGCCTTTGCACATTTCAGCACACCACCACAGGTGATTGGAAACACTGTGGCACCACTGTAGCAATTCTCGGTTTCCTCTCCTTTTGCCAGCTGCTATTTTCTTTGTCAAGCTTTTGGCCATATGCCACACATCAAACTGGTGATCCACTGCAGGGAATTCCTTGCACATCACAAATCTGATTCCCGGATGTCAGTCAGTTGCAACAAGGCTTACTTTAACATTTGTTGACAGCAAGTTCAACAGGCACTTCTTGAAAGCTTTCTTCTCTAGTGCCCCCAAAGATACCCCTGTGCAAACCTGCTCAAGCGCAAAATCAATGATGAGTCCAGAATCCAGGTCCATCATGCTATAGCAGCAGTATTTGGCTGAATATCCTGGACAATCACACCGCCCATCACCCCCTAACCTTATTTCCTTCCCCTCAGTATCTGCCAGCAGACTATTCTGATACTGTATCCAGGTATGCTGCATTACTGAGAACAAATACTGCCTTTGAATGGTGTAGAATATTGTCTCACTGATAAACTCCAAGCCCAAATATGCACAGAAATGTGCAATATGGGCATATGTACTTCCACTGAACAGAAGAGAAGTTGCGAGTAGTAGGTTGACTTTCCCACTGAAGAACTTCATGTCCACTAATGCAGCACACCTTCACAGATTCATAAAACCCTAACTCTGTTTTCTTTTCCACTTCCACAGCAGGACTTCGGCATTCCAGGCAGGTCAATTTTAGCAGCAGTGAATCAAGGCAAGACTCAAAAACAATGAACTTTGGTTCACTTATCATCGTCTCATCTTCGTCCTCTTCCACTGTGTCTTCCATCTCATTGGTCATCATACTGTCAGAAGGGTAGCTCCAATTTGGATCCTTTTCTGTGTCATTTGTCCACTGAGAATCAGAGGACTCACTCTGCATGCTTGTGTTATGCATTTCTGGTGCGAGCTTGATTGGAGTGCTGCAAGCCTGCAACTGAAGAGACATGTAGGCGCTTGAGCTACATGTGGCTGCTTCACTGCAAGTATCCTCCTGTTGAAGACATGGGTTGACACTGACTCTATGGCCATCTTTATCCTAGGAACTGTGATCTTCTGGTGTTCCTGACTCAGTCATTTCAGTCTGAACAAGTTTGGATTTTTGGCAGTATGTCTGGTCCATCAACAGACACACTCCGTCCCCGGGGAAACTGTACAGCTGCATCCCTCATCTTACATGGTCTTGTATTCTAGTCCACTAACTTTGCTTGAACTCCTACACTACAGCCTTTCTTTTGCCACAACTTTGGCATGCTACCGTACTCTGTTCCACTGCAGTCATTTGTATAGCTTCCACTACCTCTTCATATACTTGCACCTGCAAATCAATGAAAATTACCTATGAAATGTACATGGCATAGCAGGCTGTTATCCTGTTTAGGACAGCAGATTTCACACTATTCTGTTACAAGGATGATCCTCAGTTCACATTTCCATGTTTAACAGTCTGTCACTGGCATTGTATGAAGCATTATTATGTCCATTAGCATTGGATTTTTTTCAAATTTCAACACATAACTCTACAGCAATTAGCAGGTACTGTGCTAATTACACCAGCTAACTGTCTCATTCCAATGGAAGAGAATATTGAAATGCCATATAATTGTACCACATCTGTTAACACTGTTGCTGTACACCAGAATGCCTTCACTGACCATCAATCCACAAAACAGTTACAATACTCAACCCTACACAAAATCTCACCTCCATCTTGTCAAACACTACACAAAATGCATAGTCTTCACTGGTTTCCTATCATTACACACTCGTTGTGTAGTGCAGCACTAATCTCTCTCTCTCTCTCTCCAAACAAAACTGTCCTCCCTACATTGACAACTGCAGTACAGCAGTGCTTAGTCACAAGTCCATATTACACAGGTCTTCATACATAGGTCTTCATACATACGTACCTCTACAGGTTCTTCCACAGGATGGTCTTCCATGTGATCTGGAACCACTGCAGGCTCTGCTTCCTCATGCACTGTTGCACTTTCATTCTGCCTCTGGACATGGCTATTAGGCTGTGGTATGGAAAAAAAAAACAGGCGACCATCACATTACAAAACTCACTCTGGAGGTTATCAATGCTGGATGTATGTGAATGAGAAAATTAAATTACATTTACCTTGCTTAGGCCATACAGTTGCTCATTCACAACATCTGGCAAGGTAGGCTGAGTTGTACTGAGAAGTTCCTCAATAAGCTGCAGGGGATAGTAAAGGCATTAATGACTGATAATGCATAAGAGTTACAACATACAGTGTACATCTCACATTAAGCAAATGCAAGTATCCCATAAGTAATGTATGTCGTTCAAGAATCTTACATTTTCATGCTGTTTGTGCTGCAGCTGCTGTACACAGGATGTTCTTGATGTGTGTTTGAAAAAATAAAAAGTATAGGTACAGCGTCCTTAATTAGTTGACGAACTGGATGCCTTGGCTTCATGTTATCTGGAAGTAGCTAACTCTTGAAGTCCAGCTCAAATTGGTTATCTGCAAAATGTTTGGTGCATAGGAAATGACATGGTTTCGAACTGCTGTCTGCATCTTTCACAAACCTGTCTATGTTACCGACATCTGTCCCACAGTTAACCACCCATCACGTACACAGTTTAATTTCACATGGAAAGCGATGGAAGGATACACCGGGTGGCAGATTGTCTCGGTGAACATGACACATGGGTGTCTATGGAGACAAAACACATCGGCATGGCTGCACTCACCTAAATAAAAATAGAAACAGTACAGGCTAAAGTCATACTGACCAAGTTTTTAACAAAGCACAGTCCAGTCACACCAATTAATATGCTACGTCACCCAATACTTAGCAATTCTTAGACAACTTTGGCTGGACTTCAACTTCAATAATTGATCTGCACTAACATACATATGATGGTAACTCCTTCCTTCTTGGGACACTCCAACACATTTACGTGCTGCGTGTGGTCAGTCTCACTTTATCCCACCTATCTCAGCCGCCGCTCATAGGCCTGGTTGTGAAGCACAACATAAATGTACTCCTTCCTCACAGCGTTACACACTGACTGCATAACTTGCTTGTATAGCCACACTATCTTTGTACCAGTACATTTCCTTACGACAGGATTTAGGGCTGTATTGTATTTACATGTACATGCAATACCCTGCACAGCTGAATGTTTTGTGAATAACAGTTGAAGTCAAGAAACTGAGGCAGTTCAACAGCAGTGTGATGTACCTTACCTAATGCTAAAAAATAATGTGTCAAAACAGCTAATGAAAACCACATGTCCATGATGTCAGACTGCACGGCCTGTCAACAACCACTCTGACAGGCTGTCTATATTTGTATTAGTACACCGGTTAACCAAGTAATGATTTCACTGCTCAACACTATTTGCTCAACAGCTCAACATTGCCCGTAGTTGTCAATAGCACCTAGAAATAATAAACTGTCTAATGTATAGACAAGCTTCACCTTTGGAGGCAGGATGTTCATGCAGTGTTATGATTAGGCATGTACATACACAAGAAATCTGAGTTAGATAATGATTAAACCAATTTATTACTAGTCATACAAAATCATAAGGGATGTAATAAAAGCAATGAAATGTGATGTGTTGTCGTATACACTTTGATGACAGTGTTGCTGTGCACCATTACATTTGATGAATGACAGTTCAGTCCTCATGAAAAACCCACAGTCCCTCAAAAGGGTGAAACCCAGTATAACCCTCATCTACTTCTTCTGCTGGAAAGGTTGTTCATACACAAGCAGGGAGGATGACTCTGTTGCCGAAGCCAAGCCTGTAATTGTTGTATACCCACAGAACATAGGCTCTGTATGCCACCAGATGGTACAACCTGAAACAAAAATTAATGTCAATACATAGCTACCAGTGGAACACATTGGTACACCTGTTCATTCTAAGCCAACCCTCCCTTGAGCACTGTCTGTAGTGTTTGAATACACCACAGCAGCCACACCACATCACCCTTAACACAGGAAGTAACTGTTAGCATACAATCATTGCACATCTACATACCCCGACTTACTGGCATGCCAGTATGGTACTATTTCTCCCATGAAGGGTACTATTTCTCCCATGATTATCTGCTGCCACCTATATTTTCACATGGATTTTATACTAACACAAAGTAGGCCATTAGGTTGGCCACGCACTCAATGTTGGAGTCACACTATCAGTCGTACCTGTTGCTCCACTGTGCTCATCTGAATCTTCCTCTCAGCAGATACTCATGCCTGAATGTCATTTGCAGTACATGTGGTACTAAGCATGCTGATTTGAACTGCGGATGCATGGTAATGCATGTATTTGTTGAGTCTGAGTTTATTTCTCTCCATTTCTGGATAGCACGTGGTGAAGTCACACAACATTGGCATTCAAGTGACATGTTCATTAATGCGCACTGGCCACACAAGCACCATGCCATGTTCGACAGATTAGAGACATCAGGTTCCACTGACTCCTGCTCAATATCACTGTTGCTGGTCCTATGATGCTTCCTCCTTGGCTCTCCAAGACGATATGTTGGCTCAAACTGATATCCTTGTCAGGAACTATGTCCTTGAGAATTCATGGTGGTGGCGATACTATGGGAGAGGATACACCACAACCTATAAAACTTGTCATAATTGGCCCTCCACAGAATAGAAATGTTTAACCTCCCACATTATGTTCTACAATTCTCATTTGCTGCCAGCCACTATAATAAGTGTCAAGCAGCCAAGTCGACATGTGTTCATTACACAGGGTAGCAGCCAATCACTTATGATGATGGAATTTACTTTTCAGATAAGCTTCATACAGTCAATGACACTCACAAAAACTTTGCATCTGCTTCAGGCGAGCACATTCAAGATTGAGTACCAGCACACCACTGCAGGTATACTGCTCCTCAATACATAAATGATTCCAGTATGGTTTCACTGTCACATGCTGAGGCACTGGTCTAAGTGCGCTAACAAAGCTGACAAACAATCCAGCTACAGATTGCGAGTAGAGCCAGGCTGCCTGCAACATGTCTTCTATCCCCCATTTAGTATGAAGGTCCCTTCAACTAAGACAATCAAAAAGTGATCATTCAAGAGAGAGACAAATGAATGCCGGTGAGTACTGAAACTACAAAAACAAATATGCATTACTACTGCTGCCACAAGCCCATATTTTGAAATGCACAGACAAGTTTGGCTAACATTGTAGCAATAAAACTCCCATTCCCACACCAGTACAATTCCATATATGTCTTTGGCCTTTACTGCTGCTTGCTAGTAGCCTATTTAAAGTGCAACTGCCATTCAAAGCTTCAGAGTTTTGGTTCCAAAACTTGGGCTACACACAAGGTGCTAGACTATAGGTAATTTGAGCAGCCGATGTCAGGATTACCATACATTTTTTACAATACTGATTCCAGCAAAATATTTTCCCATTAAAACCGTTGTGTGTGAACCAAGTAGTACTTCTCAGACCTTCGTCCCTGTACCCCTTTAGGCCACTCTCAGATTCTGAGAAATGTGTCTGGAAATTTTACAATGGTCTCTCCTGCATGTCTGGTCAATATGGCCAGTGAGACTGTGGAGCATTTATCTCTTGTAGCCAGACAACCCTCTACCAAATAGGAACACAACTTGTGAGACATGTATTAACCTTAAGAACCTATAGCCTTTGCACTCTCCTCTATCCCTCTGAAAGTGTTTGCTGGGAAACTGGATTGGTAACCAGAAATACACACCTGGCATTCCACTTGTGTCCATGATGAACAGGGTTATTTATTTATTATTTTTTTTTACATTTGTTGACCGGGCTAGTCTAACTGGATACATGTCCATTTTCAGTAGAGGCCCGAGGAGAAAAGCTCCACTTTAACAGTCTATGGTAACACACTTAAGAAAAAAAAATATATAAGAGTTTAACTAAAACTACTAAGCAGGAGTTAGTAACTAATTAGAATACAGAACAACAGAAAAAAACACACAGCAATAAGAGCAGTAATTATAATACAGAATAAAAATTTTTTTTTTTTTTTTTTTTTTTTTTTTTCAGGAGCTGACATGTCTGACCTTGGACTAAACACTTGGTTATGCTTGTAAGCAGCTCTGGGCCAAACCCTGAGTAATTGCCAATGAATACTTGATAATAAAACATATCAGTAGCTTCCGGGCACTGTGTTCATTAACAAGCAAGATTAGTACATCACTGGTAATACAGACCAAGACTTGGATAAAGTGCATCAATAATGAAAACCTCAATATGTCTGAACAGTATAGCAAACAATTGGCCACGGCAAAGACATAGCCTTGATACAGCGCACTGCTTATGCAATGATAGACCAAACCATTAATACCATCAGTGCAGCCAGCTGAATATCTTAATACATGCAAACAACGGCACCCAGACTGTTTCATGGCATCTAGACATACAGTTTTACCTTCAATGGACAAGAGATTACATCTACAAAAAAGTTATTCTGATCCCCACCAGAGGGTGCAACATCCTCAACGTGGTTATCACCAACATGGGAAACCATTGCTCCACACCTGTAATCAATTCCTCCATGGTGAAATCTGGCCACAATCTGCTCACTGTGGAAATCTCCATCTCACCTACACACCCTGCTAAGGTGACCCCCTGAACAAATTCTTCTAAGCCAGCGTTGTGCCCCTAAAAGCAGAGGTGGCTAACTCATCGGCACCCATGCCAATGGCAAATAGCTACATGCTTGCCAAATCATATACTAATGCATTATATGATCATGTACACAAATGCATGCACCTTGGCATAACAAATAGAACTCAGACATTCTCCTCCATAAAAAGGAAGCCACTGATGTGGTCCCTAGACATCAATAAATTCTACAACAGAAGGAAAAAACTGTTACAGAAAGAAAAGTGGCAAAATTGCAACCTCCCTTAGCAGTCTCAAGAAATAGCAGAGATCCCTTATGAAATCCTCTAAAGCCAGCTATGAAGGCAGAATTGCGTTGGCTCACAAAGCCTCCTATAGCTATACCAAAAACATCAAAGGCAATACCCAGATTTTCTGTGAGTTATTGCAGAATGGCATCACCTATATTGAGCCAACTGATACAGCCAAGGTACTTGCTGACCAATTCACTGCCAACCCATGGGCCCTATGACAATACCAGAAGACAGCCTGGTACCCACCAGTGCTGCGACAAGGGTTCAACCTGCATTGTCTAAAGCCAAGAATACAGCGACCATGGAACATGACAATATCCCTGGCTGCATCCCACATGAGCTACAAAATGAAATGGCACCAAATCAGTGTGGCCTGTTTAATCACAGCCTTACCTCAGGCTATGTCCCTAATGAATGGTGCACTGCTACAGTCATCCTGCTCCATAAAGAGAGAGTAACTACAGACCCTCTGAACTATCAGCCCGTTAGCCTGACGAGTCTGGTATGCAGAGCATCATCATGGATCTGCCTGCCAAAGATATAGGGAATCTCCAAACATTTGACCCCGCATTGTTTGTCTTTGTCAAGGGGAGATGTTGCCTGCTGAGCCTGTTTGACTTTGAGGTAGTCACCAAAGCTATGGATGAGTGTAAGGCAGTGCATACAGCCTACCTTGACCTGGCCAAGGCCTGTGATGCCATTCCATACTCTGGTATCATTGATAAACTCACCAAACTAGGCATCAAGCATACATGACCAGGTGGGTTGCAAATTGGCTCACAGACAGGACCCACAGAGTGAAAGCTGTGGATTCCAAGTCAGACTGTCGATCAGTGACAAGTGGAGTCACATATGGCTTGGTTCTGGGCCCTCTCCTGTTTGGCATCCACTTCTCTGAAGTATAGACCAACAGAGAAGGACTGTCTGACCAAGTTCACTGATGACAGCCAGCTAGGAGTCATTATCAACTCTCTAGGTGCTGCAGACATCCTACAAAAAGGGTCTCTATGATAACTTTGACTGGTGTCAGAACCATGGCCTGAAGCTTAACGCCAAAAAATGCCCCATCATCCCCTTTGGAAAAAAACTCAGATCCCATGAATTATCACGTTGATGTGAGCCCAATACGAGGTCTGGGTACCCAGGTTGACAGCCACCTCACCGACCACCACATTGCCACTTTGGTCAGAAAGTCCTTCTACGGGCCACATCTTATAATCAAAGGATCTCTACTCACCCCTTATTAGACCAGTCATTGAATATAATGCCCTTTTGACGTGTATTTCACCAGACACCTACAACAGCTGGAGAGGACACAAAAATACCTCACCAAAAAGGATCATAGGCCTTAAACACATGTCTGACATGGACAGACAAGAAACTTCAGCTGTTCTCAGTCTCTTTATCGTCTACTTACAGGTGATCCCTGCTTAGAAAGTCAGGTCCGACCCCTGCCCTATTTGAAATGCTACACCAAAATACATCCCAATCCCCACATGCCACACACTCCAGAGATCACAACGTTATTAACACAATTATCACAGCATGTGAGAGGGACAGGTGCATCGGCCAAAGACTGTCCATACTCTGGAATAAATACCTTAAAGTAGACAAACTGTTACTTCTCTGCTTTCTGGTATAGAATTCCTTCTAAGCAACAGAAAATCTGCCTCCATTAGTACTTCACTGTTCCTACATACAAAACCTTGCAGCAAGTGAAATGCCGATGGCACCACTTTACACTTCAGTTACGACATTTCATTGAAATTCCAAAATACCTACACAACCCAACATTTATGTCTGTAAATAAAAACAACTGAATACAAACATACCATCCCAGACATTTGACAAACCATACACCCCATCTCCTCTACCAATTACATTACAACTGTTACCATGCCCCTAACACATGTGCACAGATCTTTTTCTGTCCGCAGTATTTTATTTGGTCCAAATCATTTGACAAGGTCAATTATGCTTACATAAAAAGCTTTTGCTTGCTTTAATGCTGTCCTCTAACCATGCTTACCCCCCACCAAAAAATGACTTTTACATAACTGAATGCACATGCTTGATGACAGTATAATTTTAGAATTTATGCAGATAAATCATTTACATATTGTACGCGTTTCAGAGTTTCGGAGCATCTACACCACTGTGTAAACTTCAACTTTGTACAAGTATTTAAAATGTAATCCATTCCAATGTGTAATGAGTTATAATATTACAATAGCAATCAATGCATCCCAGGAGTAATGCAACACAAATCTTGTAAAAAAATAAAAGTACAGTAATAAAGAGTAGGACTTAAGACAAAATTTGCTTGGTTATTAAGATTACTTCACATTAAAAACAATATGAAAACCCAAAGAGAACAAAGGGAGACAATGCACACTACACACAGATGGCACTCAGGCCAAGATGAGTACAGGCAGCAATGTTCAGTTGCTTTAGTTTATTCCTGTGTAAGGAATCATTAAACCAGTGCTAATCTAAGTTACTTATATAGTCAAAGTAGGTCCTCATAGTTACTGCAAACTTAACATGCGTCAATAACTAAACAGCATGAAACAAAATCATGGTCAGCCTACTCACCCAAACACAGCAAAAAAAAAAAAAAAAAAAGAAGCAAACTGTGATGGTTTGGCTATAAACAACGGTAGCGTACTATCTGCACATAATCCATAATGGTTTGCAAAGCAGACATCAACTTCTTTATGATCACCAATCTATCACACTGTTTAAAATGTATGTTTCCATCTTGAAATCCTTTTCCGTAGATCTCAACCTTCTTTCTCCAAACTGAGGAACACTAACCCACATAATGCAGAACAAATGGCCAACATGTGGAACCCATAGTAACAGCCCACTACCAACAACTAGCAAGGTCATGGAAAGGTTAAAACATGCTGATTGTACTAAAAAAAAAAAAAAAAAAAAAATATTTCTTACTATTTAACCTGAATATCAGAGGTGCTTTGGTTGTAAACAAATATGCTGGTATGCATATATTGCGTGCGGGTCAACCCCTCCCCACTCAGCCCACATTGTCCCACCCCCACATAGCCATTACACCGTCCTGTTATTTGCCTTATTTCTCCCCAGTTGCCATAAACACTGTTCAAAAGTCAGTGTGTACATACTGTTTTACTTCTACAATGATTACAGAATTTTGGATTTAATTTAAAACCTTATATCAAAATTTTCCATCACAAACACTCAGACATTTGCTAAACAAAGCAATACATTCTCACAATGAAAACAGACATAGCATTAAAACTTCTGTGACTTTGAAAATCACATTCATTGAAGCAGCACTGAAAAACACATTGACAGAAACTGCATCTGGCCAGTGGCACATAATGTTTTCATTTGCACTGTTAAATCTAACACACCTTGCACACATTTTGTGGACCATGCATATTTCCTTTTAGCCACCTTCCTGAATGTATTAAATTAGAATATATAATCATTACATTATATCCCTTGTATAATACAACACCACTTTCTTAGAGTGTTATTTTTTATTTATAGCCAGGAGGCAAGGAAACCAAACATATGAACCAATAATGCCAAAACTGCCCAATTCACAAAATTTCAACCACAAAAGGCCACTGAAACTTCAGTCATTACAACCCACCAATATCAGTCACTATGCAGTCTCTGTAGAAGTACAAGTCATCTGAAAAATTCCACATGAAAGACATCTGGCTAACTAATGATATGGTTGCTGCTAGCAAAAAACAGTATTTCCTCTACAAATTCAATGACTGCTGCCCTGAAAGAATAAATTGCCTATGTCATATTCAAGTAAGCTGTTAATATTGCAATAGGGAATGGAAGACAAAGTAAAACAGGTTCATGGTTACTAGGCATTTTATCCAAAGGAGGACATACTCAGGACTGCAGCACTCCACCCTCGAATTCCAACACAGTATCAGCAATCCATCAACATGCTGTGGGAATAGAACCCAAATCCTTCTGCATCAAAACATATGTTACCTGATGTGCTACTAACACTGCTGTAAAACTGTAAACAGACAGTGATGCCATTTGCCAAGCAAAACAATTGCACATTTTTGGGTAGAGGATTCAGGCTCGTGTTTCCTGTAGCTATGGTACAGGGCTTGTGCGCAAGGAAATCACTAAATACCTGCTAACCCTAAATCCCACACCAGAACTAATGCAACATGGAAGAGAAGGACATCTCTGGTTATGGTAAGATTTTACAGAACTATCCTTTGTGTAGCCAACAATGCTTGGGTGTTTCCATGCCAGTACAAACCACTGCTTTTCAGATATACTGTTAAATCTGTGCATCCTTAGCCTCTCAAGTGACTTCATCCAAGACATAGAGAACAGCCTTGGTTGTACTCCTTCATAAAGGTGGCTCCACCATAGATTTGAGCAACTATAGATTAACAAGCTGTACTAGACTAGTCTGCCCAATAGTGAAATATGCACTATACAACTCAAAAGCAAATATCCTGACAACCTACAGTATCATGTCCCAAATCAGTTGGGATTTGTCAAGGGTAGATCTGTCAGCCCAACGTAGCCAGCTTCAAGGAAAATGTCAACAAGGTTTAGACCAGAACAATATCCTACAATGAGCCTACACAAGGTATATGCTGGAATGCTAACTGGTGCACAGGCAAAATCCATCAACTCAGGTCTGAAGGCCAGAGCCTAATCATGGTCAAATGGGAAGGAGCAGTAACGTGAATAAATTCTGCAGGCTGGACTATGGCAGTGTGATTTGGGGATCTGTGTAATGGAGGTTAGTACAACCCAACTGGGATAACTGGGATAGTAGAAGGTTATATACTCCAAATGAGGAGGATGGAGGAACTCTGTGCCAGTTAGTGGCAAGGGGGCAGATGAGGAGATAACAGAAGATATAGTAGAAAGACACAAGAGACCGTGAGACTAGGTATGAAAATAGTACCACAGTAAAACTGGTGGAAAGGAGAGTAAGAATACATAAAGTATGTCCTGAGAGGAACAGGTGCGGATTGGAAAGGGGATGTTAGAGAGGACATGCATAGAAGGTCATAGAAAGGAACTGACACAGAAAAGAAGATGAGGACAGAGTAAAGGAAGAGGGTATTGTAGTTATTATCTAATAAAAAGTGCAAAGTTCATGAAAATTTAAGAAAACTGAAGGTACAGCTAGACTAACAACTGTCATAAGGATGAGAACAGACAGCCTTTTCTAGCCCAGAAAATAGCAAAACTTAGGATGCATACATGTCACACTGCATTTGAATAGGAATAAGTTGCTGGGTGGAAGTGTAAAATAAGCAGAGGGAATGACAAGAGAGGTGGACAGGAGGCATGCAGTCGTTATCAAATATGCTACAGTGTCCACCAATGTCAGAGAAAGAAAAGGCCAGATAAGAGACTGCGCTGCATGCTCACTATATGCAATAGGGAGCTTCTTGGGCATGGGTTAATGCATGGTGGGGATGGTGGTGAAACAAGAAACTATGCCAAACATATACTTATACAAATACGTATATTTAAGAAAAATACACTTCTTGTTTTGTGACGTTCTACATGCAAAGGTATATTGGAACTAAATGGTAGAGGGTAGGCACATATGAATCTGATGGAGTCAGGTAAAGCGAGTCAGATCAAGCAAGGATGTATGTGGCTACCAATAAAGATGAAAGACGGAAAGAAAAGAGTAAGGAAGAGTATGTGTATAAAATGACACTGATGAAGTGTGATTTAGAAGGTAGAACAGACAGCACTAAAAGGAAGAAAAGAAAATGACAGACATAACTAACTGAAAGATTAGGAGGGCTATGTTGAAACATTGCAGTATAATAAAGAAACTGGAGGAGCTTCAGATAATGATAAACATGGAGGAAGTAGACATTCTACATATTGTGATATGGCACTTCCCTACTACTGACGATATGAAAACTGTAATGCAACTCCAAACTCAGAAAAGGCTTAAAATGTCGACAGTCATCATCTCATCATTTGTACAACACAAAATGAAATTGCTGGGAGTCCATTACTAAAGTACAGGTTAAATGAATACAGGAGTAAATGTCCACAATCATACTCTCATCAGATCTACATTATGAAAAGTAAATCTGGTGTGCATTATAAAATGCAATTGCTGATAGTCCATTAGAAATGTACACAACTGAAGTGGTATTTGGACTGCAGTACAGTGCATGTGCCTAAGTGGAAACTCTCTTCAAAAACAATAATAAATTCACATAAGTGCACTAAAACTTAGTATATTTTCTGACATAAAAAAGATTTCAGTATAAATGCAACGTTTTATTTATTGCACTGTAAACAATGTTTTCTGAGGGTTGAGCAGGTAAGGTGATTGCATGTCATCTTTACCTTCTCAAAAACTACACAGATGAATGGAAATTAACAGTAAAAACATTACATTTACAAAAAAAAACAAGCCAATGGTTTTTGAGTACAGGAGAAATGTGATTTGGCTTCTTTTCATTTCCAACTAGTGTATTAAGTGTTTTATTTATGTATCACACCATCACACCTATACGTTTGTTGAACAAATATAAGTTCTGTCAAACGCAGAGGAACTATATATATATATATATATATATATATATATATATATATATAGACACACACACACAAACACACACAAAGTCTGCTCTTAAATTTTTTACCTTAGGCACTCAAACCAGTTTTTCCTAGCCCAGCACATGCTAGAAACTTTCAGTAAGCACTAATAAACCCTAGCACTCAACCCTCCACATTTGTCTGGAGGGAACAGTCTCTCTATTCTTCTCCACCAGTCAAACAGAAAATAGCTTTCTCTACCTATTCAGGCATGTCCAAGGGCCAGCTTCCGGTGTACTCTGTAGTCTACCTGATGAATCTGGGCATCTTGAGGCAATGTTACAACTGCCTCATGTACACAGACAACCTTCTCCTCCTACCACTAAACACTAAAATCTGTGAGAGATGCACTTATACAGCCAATCTAGAGGCAAAGCTCTCTCCAACCAAGACTGGTACAGACAGTCATGAGGAGAAGGTAATAACTTGCAAGACCCCACTTGCTTCACATAGACCCATTAAACCTGCACCTGTAAAACTGAACATAGAAATTCAAAGACATTTTCAGAGTCTCTAAACAAAAATCTGCAAAAGCAACAGAGACCTCCAAAGCAGACATGCAAGCAACCACCACCCAAGAACACACCCCAAGCAACACAACCCAGAAAATTGGTGTGCCACGCAACCACAGCACTTATGGAAAAACATACCCAACACGCTAGTAATAGGCGAGTCTATAGCCAGGCACACTGATGTCCCACTCACCAGGCTGGACAAAGAAGGTTAGTGTCAGCTCCTTGTTGGATGTCAGAATCACTAACTATGCTGGACAAGGAGAAGGTTACAGTTAGCTGCCTATCGGGTGCCAGGATCTGCCACATAACACAAGCACTCAGGTCACTCCAAAACAAGTACAAATATGACTCTGTCATTGTCCATGTTGGTGTGAATGACCTGAGACGTACCTCCCTGGACTACATGAAAAGAGACAGAGAAGAGCTCTCAGATCATGTAGCCCAGGCAGGTATGACCCTAGCCCTGAGTAGCATCTTGCCTTCACCAAGAATGATACCACAGTACAAGGAAAAAATGATCAACTTCAACAATTGGCTAAGCTTCTGATGTCATTCAAAGGGGATCCAGTATCTGTCTGCCGGGGATGACATGCTCGACAAGCCACGATGCTTCACCAGAGACCGCCTGCACCTGTCACCCATGGGGTTTTGGATACTGGCCAAGGCTCTTGCTACCCCTATAGTGCCTTTTTAAGACAAGGTTCAAAGGACAAACCCACCACCATAAAAAGTACAAGTGACCAAAAACTGAGGGTAATGCTGCTCAACACTAGGAGTTTAAACCTCAAAATGCACTCACTCAAGGCACTCCTCAAAATGGAGAACATCGATGTGTGTGCAGTAGCTGAGATCTGGTTCAAGGCTCCAGAGAGCACCCCAGCACTAACAGGCTACATTTTGTAACACACCTTTCAGCCGCAAAACCCGGACCGAAGCACCAAGGGTGGAGGTGTATCCATATTCATCAAGGATAACCACACCTCCAGACTAGTGGCACAGCACGATGCCTCTGCGATCATGCAAGTGCAGCTAACACTGGGCAAAACTGCATTCCAAATTGTAGCTTGCTACAGATCTCCACCAAGACCAGGACCCCCACTCCTCATTCCTGGAGACACTACAACAAATGAGAGTCCAACCAAACACCCTAATATTGGGTAATTTCAATTATCCCAACATTAACTGGAAAAACTACTCATGTACAAATTCCCTCACTCAACATTTCCTGGATTTTATAAACTCTAATGCCCTGGATAAACTTATCAACACCCCCACCAGAGGCAACAATACACTGGACCTGGTCATTACCAACATGGATGACCGGTGTTCCATACTGGAGGTCAACTCCTTGTTGGTTAGATCAGACCATAAACTAATCACCCTAGATATGTACATCCCACCCCCACCCAAGGAAACTACCGTAAAAAAAATTTCTAAAGCAAACTTCATGCTACTTAAGACAGAGGTGGCATACTTCGTGACACCCCTGCCAAAGGATAATATGGTCATGACTGCTGAATCCTACACATAGGCACTCTACAAGCACCTACATGAGTGCAGGGATCGTGCTATCCCAAACAAAACCAAGACTCACTCACTCCTCCAAAAAAAGGAAACCTGTCTGGTGGATCCCTGCCATAAACAAACTCTACAACAAAAGGAGGAAACTACTACAAAAAAGAGTGTAAAATCCCATGAATGGAGTATCTCTCTGACCAACTCAGCAAAAAGCTAAAATCCCTCATAAAATCCTCTAAGGCAAGTTCCAAAAGAAAAATGGCCACGGATTTCAAAGACAACCACAGAGCATTTTTCATCTATATCAAGAATCTAAATGGCAACTCTCAGATCTGCTCTGAGTTACAGCAAAATGGCACAAATATGCAGAACCAACTGACACTGCCAACATCTTAGCAGATAGGTTCAGTGACAATTTTACCCTCTCTCAACCCCTAAATGGCCCTTAACTATACCAGAAGAATGTAGAGCCCCTGTAATCAGACACAGGTAAAAATAGCACGCTCCAAAGCCAAAAACACAGCATCCATGGGACCTGATAGCATTCAGGCTGCATCTTACACGAACTCCAAAATGAACTAGCCCCCCACCTAAACACCATGTTCAATCACAGCCTCACCACAGGCTATGTACCCTCTGATTGGCACACAGCAACAGTTATCCCACTCCACAAAGGGGGAGCCACCACAAACCCCAGGAACTATCGCTCTATTAGTCTGATAAGCCTGGTCTACAAGGCCATGGAGCATAACTTGAAACTCAGACAGAGACAATGGAAACCTCCAAACTTCGGACTCCACCCAGTTCGGATTTGTAAAGGGTAGATCATGTCTCCTAAACCTGGTAGACTTCGAGACAGTTACCAAAGCCATTGACGAAGGAAAGGTGGTCCACATAGCCTACTTTGGCCTTGCAAAAGCCTTTGATACCATTTCCAATTCAGGAATTATGCATAAACTCACTAATCTTAACATAAACCCCTACGTCACTAGATGGGTTGCCAACTGGCTCACAGACAGAACCCACACAGTGAGAGTTACAGGTTCCAGGTCCAACTCCAAAACCCGTGACAAGTGGAGTACCCCAGGTCTCGGCCTTGGGACCTCTCTTATTTGGTATCTACTTCTCTGAAGTACAAGTGAACATAGAGGGACTATAGCTAACCAAGTTCGCTGATGATAGCAAACTGGGTGCCATAATCGATTCTTCTACTGACATAGACATCCTTCAAAAGGGTCTCACCAAAACAGATACCTGGTGCCAAAACCATGGCCTCAAGCTAAATGCCAAAATGTGCATTGTCATTCCCTTTGGTAAAAACTAGGTACCCATAAAGTACCACATAGGTGGCAGTTCCCTTAACACAGAGAGAGTGCGATAAGAGACCTTTGGACCCAGGTGGATAGTGTGCTGTCCTTTGATAATCACATTGCCAAAGTGGTTAGAAATTCCTTCTATGTGGCCCACCTAATCACAAAAGGGTTCGCATCTAGAAGGAAGGAAGTCATTGTCCCCCTCTACTCTTCAGTCATTAGACCCATTATTGAGTACAACACCCTGTTTGGGATGTACCTTACGAGGCACCTCAAGCAACTGGAGAGGCCATAGAAGTACCTCACCAAGAGGATTACGGGCCTCAAAGAGATGCCATATGCTGCCCGACTTAAGAAACTCCAGCTGTACTCGGTCGCATACCGCCTACTCAGAGGTGATATCTGTCTGACATACAGAGCTATGTCAAACCCAGAATTGATGGACATGCTCCACTTAAGGAAAACCCAGTCTCTCTGAGCTACACACTCTAGGGACCTAAACCTCACCATAACAATATTGCAGGAGCGATAGATTCTTGTCCCAGAGACTTCCCATGATCTGGAATAAAATCCCCATCTATGTTAGGCAGAGCTCCTCATTAGCACTCTAGAAAAACCTTGATGAGTGGATGGGAAACAGGCAATTTACCCTGGGGATCATTTCTGTGGCTCTAATCTACAGAGGCACAGGTAATTAACCTACGTGGGTGGTTTAAGCCAATACATTTTTAGCTAGGCTTACTTATGCCCTCCAGCTGATAGCCTAGTACCTACCTATTAACCTATGAACCTATGACTTTGTCCAGATTTCTTGTTCTAAGAGGTTGAGAGATATGAAGATGTCTTTGCCTTATGGGGATTGTCTGCCACAGAAGCCTGGCATCCAGCCAGTCTTCAAAAGACTCATGAATTTAAAAGGTATGCTGAACTTCACCATTTGCTCCCTGTGTAATGAAAGGCATAAAGGTGACATTCAGGCCTACTGAAAACAGAACTGATTTCCCCAGGAGGAGCAGCAGTACAAGGAACCCAAGAGGTAATGTGTACATCTAGGAAGGTAAAGAACTAAGGGGATGGGGGGAGGGAGTGAATATCACAGCAGTGAAGGCAAGGACATCTACTGTTAATGCACGATTTTACACAGCTGTACTATGTCCTTACATTCACTGCTGCAGTATTTTTAACCATATGTTAGAGTGCCAAAGATCAAGAGGAAACTTGGGAGGTGGAAGGGGGCAAAAAGAGTCCAATAAAAACATGAAGAATTAAACTAGCTAATCCTGCTCTAGCTTTAGAGATGCCATCCAAATTGTAGTGCTTGGTAAGGATAGCTGCTTCTAGAATAAAATTAGTGTGCAAGCCTTTGAAAAAGCAGCAGCAGAAGACAGAACTCTTGTAGAATCAGCCTTAATCAGGCTCTTGGCATGAAATGATTAAGTAAAGGAAATAGTCTTTGAAATCCAAGAAATAGTTTGCTTGGAAACAGCAAGTCCCAAACATCTAGGATGTAAAGAAACAAATAACTGATCAGATTTCCGAATAGAATTTATTTGGATAAGACCAAGGCTAAGTTGCTTTTGCATGTCCAAAGTATGCAGCAGCCTGTCACTGTCAGTTTGTGGAGAGGGGAAAAAGGTACGGTGGTTAACAGATGGATTAAGTGATAGCTCATTAACCACCTTCGGCATAAAAGGGTTAGTGTGCAAGAACACTCTGTCCTCATGAAAAATCAAAAAAAGGTCAAATCATAAGGGCTTGCAACTCAGACACCTGTCTGACAGAAATAAGAGCTAACAAAAGAATAGCCTTCAAAGGAACAATGTTGCAAGGAAGATGAAGTAGCAAACTCATAAGGAGCCTGAGTCAACTTCTCCAAAACAAAATTAAGATTCCAGGGAAGAACAGGCTTTCTCGGAGGTGTTACATTAAAGACGCCTTTAGGAAATTGTTTCACCTCAAATCTAGCAGCTAAAAGGAAGAGAAAAAAGTAGACAAGCAGAGATAGCTGATAGAAGGGCCTTAATAGAAGCATAGGCCAAACCAGCAGTGAGCATTTCACACAAATAACAAAGAAAACCAAAGGAGCATCGAGAATAAGTGGGTCTAGGTTAAGAGAGACACCAGAAAGAAAACCTCTTCCATTTGGATAAGTAGGATTTCCTAGTCATATGTTTCCCAGCCTTCTGCAGAACTTGCAGCATGTCCTGAGAAAAAAATTGTGTCTATGAGGAATCAAAATCATATCACCCACAGTGTCATTCAAAGCGTGGACAG
This sequence comes from Protopterus annectens, assembly GCF_019279795.1. NCBI lineage: Eukaryota > Metazoa > Chordata > Ceratodontiformes > Protopteridae > Protopterus > Protopterus annectens. The sequence continues at coordinate 635,093,155 of NC_056739.1, read as the reverse complement.
GTGGGGATGGATAAGAGATCCCTTGTCTTGTGTGATTAGATCCACCCTGTGAAACTTGTGATGATTACTCTGGGCTGGATGCAGAAGAGGGAACCAGTGCTGTTGCTGCCAAAGGGAATTTTTAACAGGGCTTTTGGAATGAGATGAAGGGGAGGGAATGCATAAAGAAACACCCCCTTCTAAGAGAATGAGATGGTGTCCACCTTCTGTACCAGAAGACCTGTGACTCCGGCAGAAAACAGAAGTTGCGTGTTGTGAGGGGAGGCAAAAACTGCCTTAAGAGTCACTTAACACTTGACAGCAAGATCCTATACCAGAAGTGCCAACCAGCAAAGAAGGTGATAGTGCATTCCTCCCTGCTTGTTGATATACCACATCACTGTGGCATTGTCCATGAACACTGAGAGGCCCTGGAGAAAAAACAGAGTGAAAGGCCTGAAAAGCCAGCAGAAGAGCTCTCATCTCTGACATTGATGTTCTTCTACTTACATGTAAATCTAAATATGTAGTTGTAGTTTTAGTGTTTGTAAAACCTGCATAGCATTTTATACAGGGTGAACTACTCAGAAATTCTATAAACAAGTCTATGAATATAAGCATGCTGTTCAAATAGGTGATGAAAAAATGCCTTAGCAAAGCATTATACATTTTACAAACATAAGCTGGATTTTAAGTTTTTAGTTTTAGAGGAATTGCAAGGATTTCAATATATGTATATTTAATGCAGAGGATGAGTTAGGGTGGTGTGAATATTGTAAGGCTAAATGCTTGCCATCTTTCAGGGTTAAATAATAAATAAGATTTTATTGCTTACCTTAAAAGGAAAAGAGTTAAGCATTAATTAGTGTAAAAGTGGGATTCTAGTAATCAAGCACAAAACACAAAAAATACACAAAAATGCTGAACCTTCAGTGCTGGCCCCAGTAAAGGCTGTATCTCCTGCAACTTCACAATTCACCAAACATAAGCAGCTCCCACAGGAAATAGTCTGTCCACAGATAAAGTAACTGAAGAATAATTCAACGCATATGATGCCATTTACAGTTAGCTGCAATCCAGCAAAGACATTGTACATGTAGTGCAGAAAAGGCTGAAAAGTAGTAATAAGGATCAGGAGACTTAACATATTCAAAACTGAAAAGAGCACTATAATAAGTAATAGATCATTTGGCAAACCGGCACAGGGCTGTTCAAATTGAAAGAAAAATCTAAAGCATTAGAACAGCACATTTGACACCATGCATTAATTTTGGTACCATGTCCTGCTATTACAAAGGTAATACCAACATGTTTTCTAGACTAACACAGGATGGAAATTCTTTTGTCACCAACATTTTAGTATAAAAGGAGCGAACAGGTTACTGAAGATAAAAAATACTGCTGAGTATATAGTAAGTACATAAAGGTGCTCACCATTCTCAGTAAATGCAAAACAATACTGCAGTCTTGAAGCAGAAATAAAAATCAACTGATGAGATGTATCAGACAAAACAAGCAGTCAGTGTGCACTCTACCTTAGAGAAGGGAATAACTGTCACACAGCCAAAAAGTCATATAATTAACAACTGCTTGTATTAAAGCAGCTACTACAGAAATATAGGACTTAATCATACTCAAAGCAATGTCAGCAAAAATAAACATTCTTTAGAAAAATGCATGTTAATAGAAATCGTAAGACATCTTGAACAATGTATAAAATAATTTAATGAAGTTAAAGCAAAGTGCTTTCTCACATAACCATAAACTTTATGAATGACAGCAACATTCAACTGTACGCAAGCGTTCACAGGATAATTTGCTTCCAATTATAATCCTTGTACAGACTGTGCACATAAACCTCAATATAGAATAAGTTAATGAAATAAATGTATCAAAGTTGCTATAGTGTGTAAATTCTCAGTGTGAGTGCCTCTTTCATATTGCATGCGTGAGACACCAATACTTATGTACAAGCCTGTAAACAGAACCAAAGAAATACAACTTTCACCTTTTATTCATGTAACAGATACACTGCTTGCATAAGCAATAAAAGACTAATTTGATGCACAATATAACGTTAACATCAGGTCCTACAGATTAAAAATACAATCAACGTCCCTTTTTTGCTAATATTTTTGTCACTGTACCATCAACTCATACATTCAGTCAACTGTGTAGAACACTGATCAGTATTACCTTCCTTCAAATTCAAATAATAAGCCTCCAACCGCACTGCATATAATAAACTGCATTAATATATGAACCAGTAATCTTTGAGGCAAACACAGTCCAAATCCATCTCCATATGGACTAGAATTCTTAAAGACAGCTGCCATGTACTCATACCCAGTCAAAACTATAATCTGTTCTGGTATTTTTGTCTTCATATAAATGTATTTATTATTGTATTGTGACTTACATACAGTAAACTTCAATTGAAGTTTTCTGTATTTAATTCACAATAAAATAAGCCTTGAGTGATGTGCACTACTTATTGGTTTAAATAGTCCGACTGTATTGCTACACTGTTTTTGTTTTTTATGGTTCTTTATGGTTTACAAAAACACTTAAAGGAAATTTTAGTTTAAAGATAAATTCTTCTGTACTTAGAAAAGAACACACACAAAGCACAAAGCATTCTTTCTTATAATGTAAACCATCATCTGTTCAGTTAGTGCAATCATACTGATTTTCCATCTGTCTCGCACTCCCAGCAATGCTTTTTCTAGGGAAAGCTTCCCCAGATGATTATGTACCCAAATATAAATAATGCTGCCACAGTACAGGCATAGGGGTAAGGAGACAGAGACACTAAAAAGGTTAATAACCACTGAAAATTTGAAGCCAACACATTCTTTGATATGCGAGCACATTTACCCGTACACACTGCACTACTAAAATGTGGCTCTCCACTGATACTAACATTACTGACAGTCTTATCAGTACATTAAATAATGTGGGCGAGGTTTGAAACACAGCACTAGATTCACCTTACAGAAGGTCCAACACACAGCAAACTGTCCAGACTCACAGAATGTTCAGATTCAGATTGCCTCCGCAGCAAACTGTTTGCAAGCCATAATTGCTACAGTTAAGAACACACACAGAGTCCTGGTGCAGAGGTTTGACTGCAAATGCAATACTGGCTTTAAAAAGCCAGTATTGCATAACCGATCAAAATCTCACTTCCGCACAGAAAACATAATAAAACAAACGGCTGTATCCAAAAAGAGACCAATCTTCCACAATGCTTATTCATACAGCTGTTCGTTATTGAAGAAATAAAGAAATAAAAGCATTAAAGGGCCAAACAGTGAGGAAGCAAATGGATTGCTATTGGCAACCATGACCACATTAGCAGCTGAGAAACAAACGCCGCAGCAAAGGACACTCGCACCTCAAGCACCTAAGGCTAGATTACAATACAATTACAATTACAGAAATTAGAATTAAAGATACAATTACAACAGGAATTCCTGCACCTGGGCAAAACACTTGGTTTAGAGGACAGGTAAAGAGCAGGACTGTATGCAGGAAGCATGCTTAATCGCAGAGAGAGCATTTCCTCTGCATCTTGTAAATTGCTTGCAGAATAAGGGGCGAGTTATTGGAAAATGCTACATAGGTGAGATTCAGTTGTACTGCTAAATGGACTATTGGAATCACCAGAAATTAGAAGACAAAAGTTTACCTTGGCTAAAAAATTAGACAGACAGGGGAAAGAGATTAGGGCAATGATGCAGAGTAACCCATAGTTGTCCTGTAATATTGCAGTCCAGCTACAGTGACTGCCCAAAGCCTTGAAATAAACAGCTAAGTAAAACACCATATCAAAAAGAGACTCTAATATTCTTTTTTCATGCAGCCATTCATCTTACTTATAAAAGCAAAGCAGTAAAGTGACAGAGAACAGTGATAAAAGAACATCGGTTGTTATTGGCAACCATTACCACGTGCACCAGCACAAACTCCACAGCAAAGAACAAAGGCGTTCAGAAGTCTAAGACTGCAAATACAAATCAAAATAAAACCATGGAAATACAACAGAAATAATAAAATTAAATGCTGTATGAAAAAGATTTTAACATTCCATAATGCTGAAAAACTTTACTGGTAACCACTAGCATATTAAAGTCTTTTTGATACAGCTGTTCGTTTTATTATTTATAAAGGTAAAGCAATAAAGAACCAGACATAAGGGATTCTTACAGCAAGCATGATAAAAAAACCTAGAGCAATGCATTTAGAAAAAGGAATATCACACTCACCAAACTAGAAGCTGCGTGAGAGGCTGCTATAGGGAGACGCACACAAGAGGTTCCAATGCCAAAACACAGCGTACTGAAAACAAAACCTGAAAAAGAACTTTCCTATCTCCAGCAGCTGTATTTGAGCACTGAAAGGGTGGGGGAAGGCCAAAGGAGCAGTGACATCACAGAATGGTTGGGTTTCATCTTTTTACTTAGAATGAGAGACCGGCTGTGGTGATGTCACTTTGGGGGGGGGGGGGGCTGGTTAGAAAAAGAACCTGAACTGCCTGGCCTTGATGACTTAATTAACTGGGGGACTCCAGCAAGCTTTACTAAAGCATGAGAACATTTATTTTAAAGTCAAACCATCACAGTATGTTAAGGTAAGCTCCTATTAGAGAAGTAAGGTAAATTTGAAATATTTTAAATGGCTCAATGTTGTTGCATTATGGAGAGAACTGTAAATAGGGAGCAAAAGGGCTGATAAGTTGAGGAATGCTATATAGTAAGCCGTTGTACTCCTTAAAGTTAATTCTGTGACTGGACAAATTACACCTTGCTGCACCATTTTATCCAACTGAGTTTTAACTTTATCTTGTATAGCTATCGGAACTCTTCTTGCTGGTCTGACTACTGGAGTGATCTTTGGGTCTAACTTCATGGAATACACAACTAGAAGTTTGCCCAATTTGTCATTGAAAACATCAGCATACCCTGAGAAAATGGCTTTGGTACAATTGGAACTTGAAACTGCACTCACATGATGAACTTCTATAGCAAAAGAAAGTAGATTCTTTCTTAAACTATCTTTGAGACCCAATAAAGATTGCACTGATTATCGGACTACGTAGAACAGCAAATTGTAACAGTTCTCGGCCAGATAACTTGAAAATATTACTGAACCTTCAGTTTGAATTTCTTCACCTCCATAAGCAACAAGTCTCGCACAGCTAGTTACATTGAGTTATTTGTTAGTTTTCGCTCTTGCAGATATGTCTGCTGATATAACATTACACTTTGACTCAGTGTCTACTTTGAGCTTTGTGGTACAGAGCGAGTTACATAGAGCCAAGGTAAAAAATAAAATATTAAGGTCGGGGGAAAGATACATACAGACTTACAGGTCTGTATTTCTTTGTTAAATTCAGAAGTTGTCTGCACTGTAATGATGTTTATACTTTAGATGGTTTCAGGCAGTTGGAGTTGACAGGGTGCTGATTGGCCTATTTACACATGAAATAGAAGAAAGAAGTTATAAACAGACTGTGAAGAGATTAGAAAATGTAAAGAAAGAACATCATAAGAATAAGGGTCTATATCAGATAGTCGAAGTTCCGTAACTCCAAAATCTAATGGTCAAACTTCGACTATGTAAAAAAAAAAATAAAAACAATGGACAAAACAATAAATTGTTGTAAACAGGGGGGAAAACACCCCAGCACCCCCCACTACTTAAATATACCAACTCTGAGATCGCACCACAGTGAAGTGATGGAAACCTCCGCTTATGGAGATTTCCATTCAAATGCTCAAACTTTTACAAATTCAAATGTATGGTCTCGACCATATGTGGTTCAAACTTGTAAAGGTTCAACTACGTGATAGGAACCCTAAGAATAATAACAGAAAAATAACTAGGCAACTCTTGGATAGCAACAGTTTAACACCACCTACAATAGATTTGGTTGCAGTATAAGATTGTTTGTTGCACAATTTGTTCAATAGAGAAGGTATAAAAGAGCAGAGAGGAGAGGGGGAGGGAAAGGAGAGGAGTAGTTCTTGTAGCGATTGATTGTAGGGTTCAATGTGCTATGGTAATCAGAAATTGCATACTAACAGTGTATATGTCAGCAGAATGAATAACTTGTCGAGTATTATACCAAAATAGCTAACAGAAAGCATTAAGTTACATCTTTAAGACATTAACACAGAGCAGTTGAAAAATACAGATGACAAAAATTCCTGTTACTGTGAAAACTTGTTTTCGGCAAAAGTGTTCGACATGAAATAAACAGCTAGTCATTCAGTTTGCGAGGTAACAGTATAGACAGAATCACTGTCAACACGCTGCTGCTAGTCAGATGACTGACTGTAGGATTTGCATGTTAAACATTTGGAAAATGCAGCAAGTATTGTCAAAAAAAGTACATATGCAGAACAGAAAGCACATATGCAGTTGCAATACAGCAAGGTAAAGGATATTATGAAAAAAGATGAAGAAATAGCTTCAATTACATGCCAAGTACACTGCACAGGACCTACAAGGGGATCAGCAGTAATTTAAAAACAACACCATGAAGCAAGTCCAGTACTTATTAGCTTTGAAGGGGAGAGGAGGTGCTAGTGGGAATGCATGCCATAGGGATCCTCTTACTAAATTTGCATACAGAGCTAGAGTGAGCCAATTTGTGGAGGAACTGCCAGAAACAATCAGCTAAATCGGGGAGTGTAAGTTTGGCAGTTAAAACATCAGGTCTCCAACTTATTATTATGTAACTGTTTTTACTGAGGTTTTATGTAAAAGAAAGGATTTGGCATTCTGACTAAAAAATATATGGTTAGAGATGGGTTGCAACTTGGCTGGGTTGAACATTCTGACTACAGATTTACAATTAGACTTAAGTTATAGTTGTTCTAGCAGTAAAGGGAAAATGAAATTGCATTGAAGAGTACAAGACAGAGTTGTTAAGCAGGGGAGATGGTGAAGGCTGTCGGTAAGGTCCACGCTAAGTGTGCTCACTACTGACACTATCTTTAACAAAAGAGAAAAAAGAAGAAAAAAATTTAGTACAGAGCAAGTTACTCAGCGCTGAGTTAAAAAATAAAACATTCAGGACAGGTGGAAAGACACATAAAAACTTATCAAATCAAGTATGTATTTCTTTGTTAAATTCTGAAGTCATCTGTACTGTAGTGATGTTCGCACTTCAAATGATTTCAGGCAAATAGAGTTGCCAGGGTGTGGACTTTGGTACTGATTGGCAAACTTATCAAAGCAGGTTTATATTTCTTTGTTAAATTCTGAAGTCATCAGCACTTTAGTGTTGTTCGCACTTCAGATCCAGTTCCTTGTGTATGTCTATTGCTGTTCATTAAATCTATCGTTTTTTTACCATATGAGTGGCTGATACTTTTGTGGCAGTATCCATCAACAGTACTTTTTGGTAATTCGTATACTTATCAACACAGCCATCTACCCAAAAGAACAACCTCAAATAATTCTGGAAATCTGTTTCCTCACTTCTTAATCCTGGAATCCAGCGTAATCCTGCACTATCACCAGATAAAGACCCACAAGAAATTGCCCAAATGTTTTAACTCTCACTTTACAAACACTATTCAACATCAAACAATCCTCTCCAACAACAACTAATAACTCAAATACTACGGAATCTACTTCAACTCTCACTCAGTGTGACCTGTGCCCCCCCCCCCCACCAGTGAAAACAATAACAATCTGCTATCACCCCAGACTCTGTGTTGCTAGCCAGGTCAGGATAAAACAGGCGAGCATCATGGGTTCTTGTTCAAGCAGCTTTATTCTATGCAAACATATAAATGAGGCTAAGTAACTTTAACTTATAAACAAACTATAAGCACATAGATGTTAACACTCTAGCTGCACCTTCAAAATGGCACTGAAGATAACATGTGTTTGGTATTTATATGCACATACAGATCTTGGGAATACTTCTTAAAGGTACAACACACCTGTTATTCTACATCCTCCTTTTTTGATAAAATGAGTTAGACATTGTCACTGACATTAATGAATATGCAATTTACACAGAAATGATTTTCATCATGCAATTGTACAAAGCTAGATACATATATAAAATTATGTCTAAGTTGCTGTGCATTTCACACTAGGCTTTGAAATGTGACCATATCATGTGACATAAAATTTGGGATCTGATTTAGCAACTGGGATCGTCTCTGCTGACTGTTGTCTTAGCCTGGAATCATCTGCTGGCATAGTATTAGGAGTCAAGATAGGTTCTAGAACAGGAATATCATCTGGATTGCTCTGACAGAGTCTTTATCACATGAACGATATTGTGATATTGGTTCTGGTACAGGAAGAAGATGTCTTTGATTTCTCCTGTACTCCACACCCTTGGATTTAACAAAATAGGATCTGAGCTCTGCAGAAATACCTGTTACTTGACCAATCTGATTGAAACATTTCATTGTTTGTATCCTCACTGTCTCTCCATTTTTTCAATGGACAAGGAAATCTACTCGACTTGTCATAGCTGGACTTTAGGAAAGAACACCTTCTAGATAACTGAGCTTTGATTGCTTGGTAGTTCTTAGCTTTAGGCTTCAATAAACTAGAACTGATAGGCAATGTTGTTCTGGTTTGCCTAGATAGAAGTCTCTGAGCCAGTGGTGGTTGGTGACTTCAAATTAAAGGGGGCTGCAGGAGACAGCTGAATGGACGGGGTCAATGGGAATGGGTGTGGCCAACTAGAAGGAGGAGGAGATATGCTCAAAACCACAAAAATTGTAACTTTAATTAAATACGCTGCCCTGGGTGCCAAACTCTCATTGTGAGAGTCCAATCAAGACAAAATAAAGTGTAGAAGAAAAAAATATTTCAATGCATTGGCTGCATGACAGCTTACTTAATATCTAGATGGAAACAAAAAGGTTGTGAGGCATGAAAAAATAAATTACTTTTTAAATACATTACTGGAATGCCAGTCAAAATCAGGTACAAGAAAAACAAGCAACACTCAACTCAAACCACTTCATCTTGCACTGCAGTTCTAATTATAACTTATATTCAGCTTTATTAAAGTACCAAATAACATGCTGAAAGTAGCAATCTCTGTGAAACCCCCACTTGTAAAAATGTTTCTTATCCAAAAAAGACCTGCTGCCTGACAACTATCTACTTGTTTCATGGGGAAAACATGATCAAAGTAAAAATGAAAAGCAAACAAGAAACAAGCGCAATATACATTGCTTAAAGGATTACTGCACATGTTATGGGCCACACACGATAGATTGGCATTCTGTTTAGTTTGCAGGTAAAGCCTGCAAAGATAACTGCAAGTCTCCAACAAATGGAATGAGCTTCTTAAATAATGTAATCCTGTCCTTTATTACAAATACTGTCATATGCATTTTAATACCCAAGGCATATACATTATTTAGTTATGTAAGTATTCTCTGCATGGCAGCAACAGAAAAGCTTTCAATGTTGGCAGTTCTTTAACAGTATGCTTATTAAAGCTTACTTGCATCTTACAATCTCAGAGAAGCTTACCTGCTGGTCATTTAAGCATTGCAACTTAAACACAGGGCAGCAGACACTTTCTGAATAATAAGAAGCATAAATCAACAGTATAAAACTATGACAGAAACCAGAACATTCTGCAAAATCAAGGACAGATGAAAAGCCACTGTAGTACTTGTGTCTACCTTGGATGGGGGATACTCTGCACATTTATACTACATAACTGCTCCTTGCCTTGGTTGGACATATCAAGAGTCACTACATCGGGGAGTGGGGTGCAAGAAGTATGTCACAATTTGAAATGCCTCTGGCTGACTGTTATGGCCCTGACACATTTGTCATACCTGTCAACCTCAGAGAAAGAAATCTGTACAAAGTCATACATAGAAGTGGGACAAAGGACCAAAAATAAGGGATTTTTTTTTAATATTGCTCTTATAAAATTAGAAAGATAATAGCATAGTAGGTCTTGCATTAGTATGAATTTTCTGAAGGGTATGAAATCTAAAACTCAAATGTCTGTCATTATATTCTAACTTCAGTATTTAATGATTTGCCACTAATTTGCCAAAAAAAATACAATTTTATGAAAAACGGACCAAAATGTGATGCAAAAAAATAAAATAGCCACACAATACAGCTGGGAACCTGTCAAAGAAGGGACACTTTTTAATATTAGTACTGCTAACTTGAGCAGCTGACAAAATAAAAGAATCTACATGTATTTCTGAAATAAAAGTAATCTATAACTCTGATTATTACAGTTATTAATTAATTGTAAAATCTCCACGTTTTCTTCCAGAAGTGCCATTTTGCGGAGGGATTATTAGGGGAAGAGGAACATTTTGAGCCAAAATCAGGGACAGTTGAGAGGTTTGGATATGCCTAATTCTATAAAGCAATTTATTTGCACATACCTCTCAACCTGTTAATGCAGGAAATCTGGACAAGTCCAAATATATTGGGGGAAAATGTATAAACAGTATTAAAATTGCTCTTGTATAAGTTGAGACAGTTAATAGAATAACAGGTCTTGCTTTAGCATGCATTTTTCTGAAAGTTATGAAGTCTGAAACTCAGTGTCTGTCATTATTTAGTGACTTAATTCCTAAATGATTTGCCAGAAAACCACAAATATGAGGAACAAACCAAAAATAAGAAGCAAAAATCTATTAATTCTGCAAAAAGCTGGGCAGTTGAGAGGTATATTTCAGCCGGGGCTGTCTTTGAGTTTTCTGCCCTTCCCCCTCACAAAATCATGGGAGAATGGTTCCTCCCCCCTGCAGCCATTCCAATGAACCATGACTTTGCTATTTCAACCCATTTACCATAAACACTAATGTGCATACTGCCTTACTCCTGCGATGATTTGGACTTTATTAGTGTTTGTGCTGTAAAATGCAAAATAAAACTTTCAAATGGATATCTGCTAAACAAAGCAATGCAGTGTCACAGTGAAAACAGACTTAGCATTAAAACGTCTCTGCCCTCGAAACCCGCATTCATTGAAACAGCATTGAATCCTAAATTCAAAGAAAATACATTTTGCCAGTGGTAGATAAAGATTAACTTTGGGTTTGGGCTGTTTTCAAATCACAGGCCCCTTGCACACGAAACATACACATGCTCTTTGATACATCTTCCTGATTGTATTAAATTATATTCCTTGTACTCTACAGTACAGTTTTAGAGGGCATTTTAAATTTATTGTTTTGAACATTTTTCCAGTAAACAATGAAACAAAATGCATATACCAATAATGCATTTCTATCATAAAAGTCTACTCAAACTTCGATAGTCCACCAGTATCAGTAAATATGCACAATCTCTGAAGAAGTAAAAGTCATCTAAATAATTCCACATTAAAGAGATCTGTAACTAATGAAGAGGTTGCTGCTAGCAAACAACTTTATTTGTAGATGAAACAATGAAATATAAAGTGCCTGTTGCCCTTGAGGAATAAATTGCCTATGTTACACTAAAAAAATGATAAGCTAGTAATATTGCAATAGGGAATGGGTGGCAAACTGATAATAGGTTCATAGTTACTAGATATCGTCACTAAAAAGGATTGCAGCATCCACCCCCTTTGCAACACAGTACAGTATCAGCAATGCATCTACCTACTGTGGGAGTAGAACCCACAGCCTTCTGCGTCAAAAGCAAGTACACATCCTGTTGTGCTATTAACAATGCATGCAGACTCAGCATAAGCAGCACCAAACTTTTGCTCCCTTGCAGCTCTCAGCTCCTTGTAAAATCTACTCAACACTCAGCTGTATCTCTGAACTTTGCAGCACAAGAAATCTGGAAAAAGCCATAATTTATTGGGGGGGGGGACCAAAGCCCAAAAACCAGGAACACATTTTAAACATTGCTTGTATAATGTTGGAAAGTTGCTAGAATAAAATACTGTTACCACCATATATTTCACTGCCAAGTCTTGAACCCAGGACCCTGTGCAAAGCAGTCAAAGCAACATACCACTATGCCAAATCAGCTGTTTTGTGAAAGAGAGGAAGACTGAAACTTAAATGGCTACCATTTCGTGAATTCAGTTCTCACCATAGCTGTCAACCTCTTAGCACAAAACACCTGAACAAAGCCAATAATGGGGGAATACAGCCCCCAAACATATTCAGTAAATTCAGTTCTCACAATAGCTCTCAACCTCTTAGAAAAAACACCTGGACAAAACCAATAATGGGAGAATACAGCCCCCAAACATATTCAGTGAATTCAGTTCTTACCATAGCTCTCAACCTTAGCACAAAAAAACCCAGATGAAACCAATAATGGGGGGAATACAGTCCCAAAAATAGGGACACATTTCAAATATCCATCTTAGAAACTTAGAAAATTGCTAGAATAAAAGGTTTTGTGTTACCGTGTACTTTCTGAAGAATATGAAATCTGAAATTCAAATGCTTGTCATTTTTATTTATTTAACATTTATTAACCAGGAAAGTCTGACTTGAAACAAAACCCAATTTTGAGCAGAGGCCCAGGGAGAAACACTCCAGACATGTCTTGAGCACCCAGAGGAAACCCACACAAACACAGGGAGGACATGCAGACTCCACACAGAAGGCACCCCAGCCAAGAATCAAACCAGAAAACCTGTAGCTGTCAGACAACAATGCTAGCACTGCACTACTGACTTTGTAAAGACACAAAATACAGAAACCACAGATTTTATGAGGAACAAAACAGAACAAATATGAGGCAAAAATCTGCAAATTTTTTACAAATGGTGGTGGGTAGGGAATTCAGTCTCTTGCTACCAGCGTTCAAACCTGTTCTCTACCCACCACCATATAGCAACTGGGGCATTTTACACACACACACACACACACACACACACACACACACACACACACACACACACACACACACACACACACACACACACACACACAGGCACACACACACAGACACACACACACACACACACACACACACACACACACACACACACACACACACACACACACACACACACACCCTTAGTAAAGTCATTGTATTCTTTAGTTCCATACTTCAACCCATGATGAGAGCAAGTCCTTCCTGTGAGAGTAGAGGTGTGCTACCCAGATCCCCCTTCAGGTCTATGCAGTTCGGAATGCTGGTAAGACAGTCTGGATTCTGTGCACATGCCCCAGACTGGTTCACCAGCAGTCCAGAGATGCCACAACTCGCATTTGTTTGTTTTATTTTTTCTTTTCTTTTTTGTATACAGCTGGGGGGCTGCAGTCCTGCAGCCCAATAGCATGAGGTGCCCCTGAGCAGGTGAGCCAAGTATATCATCATGGGATATGTTTCTGAGATTGAGTAAATTCAAAAAAACATTGATATTGCCACACTTTGACTTCTCAAGTAATTGCTTTGCTCTCTGTACTGCATGCTCAGCAAGTCCATTTGATTGCGGATACTCTGGACTACTAATAACATGTATGAAGCCCCATTCTCTAACAAATTTTTAAAACAATTGACTAGCAAATTGTGTACCATTGTCAGAGATTAATTTCTGTGGACTGCCATGGACTGAGAAATGGCATTTCAACTTAGTAATGACTGTAGTAGAAGTGAGATTAGGTAGTAGATCAATCTCAAACCAATTTGAATAAGACCAATTTGACCAGTACTAAATAATGTTGATTATTTCACTCGGATAAGTCAGTAGCTACAATTGACCAAGGTAGATCAAGAATTTGACTTAGCTAAAGTGGCTCTCTTTGCAAATGTGCTTTAGTACTATTACACACTGAACAGGAAGAAAGTACTCTATCAATGTCTTTTGTTAGAGAAGTCCAAAATACTAATCCTCTTGTCCTTTTCTTAGTAGATTTGGAACCCAGGTGACCATGATGCAAAATCTGGATATATTCTTGTTGTAAGGAAGCAGCAATAACAATTTTAGGACCTTTGAAAATAATGCCATCGTCCATCAACAACTCATCTCTGTAAGGAAAGTAAGATTGCACTTCAGGTGGTACACTTGATTGGTGGCCAACCAGCACTGACATAGTGATTGAGCTTTTGCAAAACTGGATCAGTTATTGTATGCTCTCGTAGCTCATCAAGTCTTGTGGTAGAAAAATTACGCAGTTCCATGACATCAGAGTCAAAACTGTGTCAAGCTGTTCCTTTGCATTTCTGGGTAATCTGGGCAAGGTATCAGCGAGATAAAGAAGTTTGCCTTTCATATAGACCATTTTGAAGTTTTACTTTTGCAATTTAAGCAACATTCTTTGTAATCATGCTGGATCTGAATGCATAGACTTTTTTAAAATAGTAACCAAAGGTTGATAATCAGTTTCAATCTGGATTTCTCGACCACAGATATAATCATGAAACTTGGAACATGCAAACACTATTGCCAAAAGTTATTTCTCAATTTGAGCATATTGAATCTCAGTTCTAGATGCTTAGGCTACTGGCCAGCCCTCTTGAAGAATAACTGCACCTAAACCAAATGTTGAAGCATTGCAGGAAAATGTTACAGGTTTGTTGACATCATAGTATCTTAATGTTGGAGGGGTAGCAATTTTCTGCTTAAGAACTTCAAATGCTTTCTGGTGCTGGTCTAGCCATGACCAAGTAACATCTTTACATGTGAGCTCTCTCAAATGTGCCATCAACTCACTGATGTCTGGTATAAACTTGCCTAAGTAATTGACCATACCAAGAAAACATTGTAGAGCTTGCACATTATCTGGTGCTGGCATTTCTAGAATGGTGGTTTGCTTGGACAGGGCTGGTCTCAAGCCAATACTTGTAAATAAATTACCTACATATGTAACTTCTGGTAATCTAAATTTGAACTTCAGAGGATTGAGCTTTAAGTTCACTTCCCATGCTCTGTCTAGAAATCAAGCTTTCTGCCATGCTCTGCCTTACCATTGCCTCCAACCAATATATCGTCTACTATTATGGCACAAGGATAACCCAACAAAATTTGCTCCATTGCACACTGAAAGATTTCATTTGTAGAATTTATTCCAAATGGCATCCGGAGGAATCTATATCTTCCAAATGGGGTACTGATTGTAGTCAGTAATGAAGATTTGTGATCAAGCATTACTTGCCAAAATGAACTCTTTGCATCTAAGACAGAAAAAAAGCAGTGGCATTTGGTATCAGGGCTGCAACCTCTTCAACTGTACACATGGGATGATGTGGTCTCTTCAATGCTTTGTTCAAATTTCTTGGGTCAATACATAGTCTGATTGGGTCTACTTCACAATATTCGACAGTTCATTTGATCGACAGTCATTTGATCGACAAGTCATTTGATTGACAAGCTGTTTTATGTGGGGGGCTTTGCCCCCCACACCCCCCTATGTGGGGGCTGTGCCCCCCCACCCCCCCCTAACTATATATATCAACTCCAGCGTCGCACAACATTGGGGAGGGGAGCAAATCTGCCTGTCGATCAAATGACTGTCGATCAAATGAACTGTCGATAATGTGAAGTAGACCCGTCTGATTTAATCTGCACCTTTTTTATGAGCTGCTACCATGGACGACACCCATTGAGTAGGTTCTGTAACTAGACAAATTACATCTTGTTGCCCCATTTTTCCAGTTGAGCTTTGACTTTATGCTGCATAGCTATTGGAATTCTTCTTGCTGGTCTAACCACTGGACTAATTTCTGGGTCTAATTTCATAGAATACACCACTGGAAGTTTGCCCAACTTGTCATCGAAAACATCAGCATACTCTGAAAAAGTAATATTAATGATGCTGGAACTAGGACATGTGCTTATCTGATTAACGTCTTTGGTAAAAGAAAGCAGATTCATTTTCAAACTGTCTCTGAGACTCAGTAATGGCTGCAAAGGTCTTCGAACCACATAGAACAATAGGCTATAACAGTTCTTGGCCACATAACATGAAAGCACTACCAAGCCTTCGGTTTGAATTTCTTCACCTCCATAAGCAATAAGTTTTGCACAACTAGTCACATTTAGTTGTTCACCAGCTCTGACTCTTGCAAATTATCTGCAGACATGACATTACACTTTGAAACAGTGTCTACTTTAAGCTTGGATTTACCATTGATCCAGACAGTACAAAACACTTCATTTCTTGCCAATAAATCTACTGCATCAATCCTTTCACCAATTATTGACACACCATCTACATAGAAAGCAGACTGTTGCAGGTCTATTTGATTAACTTGCTTTTTTGAGTGACCCATCTTTGTAACTGTGTAAGGCTTACTTGACTTACAAAATCTTTGAAAATGATTCCATTTCTTGCATTTGTTTTATTGCTGGCCAAATGCTATGCACTTTTCTCTTCTGGACTCATGGTTGGAACCACAATTTTGACAGTTAATAATAAAGCTTGATTTGGGTTTTGTTGATTCACTCTTATGCTGTACTGAGCAACATCTGTTTTGCACTAGGTACCCTTGGTTCTGCACTCAGCATGCTCCTTTAACTGAACAGGTCTTGTAAGGTGCTTGAAGACTACGGATTTTACCTATAAGTCCCACAGGGGCTACTACTGCCACATGCATAGGCCTGCTTTTGCCTGTCTCGTTGCATGCTGCCTACATTAGCTCTGGAGCCTACTGAAACCATGCTCTTATCACTAGCAAGCATATTTGTATGCCTTTCTGTAACTTCATGAATCTGACAAATCTCAATGGCTTTACTCAGAGTTAAATCACTGGCACAAAGCAAAATCTTTTTCACAACAGCATTATTAATACCACAAGTCTGTTTTTTATTAACTCATCCTTTAAATCACCAAACCTGCACATTTTAGCTTTGTTTCTCAGGACAGTAATATAAGCTGCAAAAGTTTCACCTTGCTTTTGATCTCTCATGTAAAATAAATGCCTCTCTAGTGTAACATTAATCAAGGGGTTACACATTTCTCTGAATTTGCATTTTAAACACTCGGGGTCTTCCCTTGATTCAGCCTGCACAACAACAAAATGAGTTTCTTCTTCACCTTCATACAATGCTGGTGCATAAAGAAATGTATGCTCCCTTTCAATGGCTTCTGACTGACCCTGTTAGGTTCAGCAAAATGAATGCTCTGGTACATGCATCTTTATTCGAATAAGCTGCTTATATAAATATATCGTATTCTTGCTCAAATATTCTCCAGTTCTCTGCAATATTCTGTCAAACACAAGTGGTTGTGGCTTGCAAAATCCATCTACCATATTAACATATCTCAATGAAAACTCTTGCAAATATGCACGAACACACACTTGTACATACACCTATAAGTATGCTTGAAATTTATGCCAGTGCTTGTAACACAAAAAGCCTTTGTATAACTGAATTGCATGAAAATGAAAATTTCCTGGGCACTGTAACACTTTTAAATCTCTTTACTGTAAAATCCACTTCCCTTGAAATGATTTTACTATACGAGACATTTATCTTGTAATGGCTTTAATGCTAAAGTCATTCATCATCATTATGTTACTGTACGAGCATTTATCTTGTAATTGCTTTAATGCCAACACCATTTATCATCATTTTACTGTCAAAATAATTTATCATCATTTTAAGAAACATTTCAAACAACTGCACAGTGTGAATAAACTGAGCAATAAAAGCCGAGGGCAAGAAACATTTCAAAGTAACTGTACTTTGCGAATACACTATCTTGAAGTAATGGCACTTTATGAATAAACTGTCTTGAAGTAATTGCACCTTGTGAATCAACTATCTTGAAGTAATGGCACTCTGTGAATAAACTGTTTTGAAGTAATTGCAGTTTGCAAATATATTGTCTTGAATTGCAATTTGCAAATGTATTGGACAGAAGAAGCTTAGAGTGAGAAACACCTCAAAATAATTGCACTTTGCGAATAAACAGTAAACAGCACACTGGAATTTCCCCAAAATGGTGGCACTTTGCCAAATAACTCTGTATAGTGCAAAAGACAGTCTGTAATGGTGGCACTCTGTGAACAGACACACCCAGGCACAAGAAACTTTTGAAATGGCTGCACTTGACTCTGTTCAGGAAATAGTTGCACTTTGCACACAACAAACTGTTTGGAATAAATGCACAGTAATAAGCACACACTGTAAACACTTTTACACACTTGAAATACTTCAAACAACTCTAGTTATACTATTCAAGGCTTCAATCAATGCGAAGTAGTAATTTGTCAAACTACATCCAGTCGCCTTTGCTTTATTTATACTCAATGTGCCCTGTTCTGCCCTTTCTATTATAATCGTTTTGCTCATTGAATCTCTTAATGTGCCCTTTATGCTCTTTTGTTATATTCGATTTGCTCATTTAATCTCTTTTCATGCCCATTATACTCTGTTGTGCTCATTTTAACTTTACACATACTAATTTTACTTTAAACATGCTTGGTTTACAATTCTGTGTTAATTCTGAACCCTTCATGTACTTTTTTAATGCTCGTTTCATCAGATAACTAAGTGTCAAACATTCCATTTGATTAATGAGCTCTTTATGCTTCTTGTTTGCCTAATAAATATTCCTGTGCTATTCATTTGCTTAATACATTTTGTGCCCTTGTAATGCTCTGTTTAGCCTCTTTTAATAAATAAATCATTTGTGTGTGTTCTCCTTACCTTTGACTTGTTTTTGGCCCTTTTTTGCTCTCTGTTCTTTTAGTTTGCCTTTGCCATTACCTCCACACCTTGTGGCTCTGAAGAATAGTCTTTGCCATCCTGGTTCTTTTAGTTTACCTTTTCCATTACCTCTACACTTGTGGCTCTGAAGAATAGTCTTTGTCATCCTGGTTCTGACACCATGTCACTTGCCAGGTCAGGATAAAACAGGCAAGCATTGTGGGTTCTTGTTCGAGCAGCTTTATTGTATGCAAACACATCATAAATGAGGTGAAGTAACTTTAGCTTATAAACAAACTAACTATCATGCACATAGATGTTAACATACACCTGGCTGCACCTTTAAAATTGCACTGAAGCTAACACATGCTTGGCATTTATATGCACACACAGATCTCGGAAATGCTTCTTAAAGGTACAACACACCTGTTATTCTACACTCACTTTACAACTGGTACCCACCTTCCTTGTGCTTAAACTACTAACTAAACTCAGACCATGCTCCCCTTCCACAGATAATCTTCCATCAGAATACTTAAAACTAGCTCCTGGTGCCATAGCGTATCCTATCAACATCCTTATTAACTGATCTCTCTGAATCCTATGTCCCTCAACTCTGAAAAAAATCGATTATAATTCCTCTTCATAAAGTTGGCGACACCAAAGATTTTTCTAATTTCCGACCCATGTCTTTACTCTCACCTTTATCCAAAATCCTAGAAAAATACACACATATGCAATTACTAAAGTATCTCACTGATAATAATCTCCTTGCTCTCACTCAGCATGGCTTTCGCCCCGGCACAGCACCACTACAGCCTTACTGTCATTTACCAGTATTGTGTATAAAGCTCTGGATGCTGGACTATCAACTTCAGTCATTCTGACTGACTATCCAAAACTTTTGACATAGAGTTTTGAGTTGTAATAGTTTAGGGTGTGATACTAAATTGCTCCCAGCATACTCTAAACTTGTTTTCCAGCTTCCTAAACAATCTGTTAGATGGCAAAATTTGCACTCTGAATATCTTGTCAATAATACAGGAGTCCCCCAGGGATCTATTCTGGGTCCCCTTTCTTCAATGTGTTCATTAACAATTTTCATACAGGGTCCCAACAGAGTACACTCCTAGAATATGCTGATAATTCTATTATCTCCTTTTCAAACAATGTCTCACAACTCCTAAAAATAACTCAAAACTCCTTTTCATCTATTGAATCCTGGCTTAACAACACCCAATTTCTACTTAATCCCCCAAAATCTAAACTGTTACTATTCACTACTACTACCCAACAAAAACACCAACTCAAGATTTTAAGATTTTTTCACAAAACAATACTGAAATTGAAATAGTAAAGACAGCAAAATTACTAGGTATAGAAATAGATGGCAAACTCTCCTTCATGAACCATATCCTTAACACAATAAAAATAAATAAATAATTAAAAAAAAAAAAAAAAAAAAAAAAAAAAAAACACTTTAAACTTGACAAACTCTATAGTCAAACTATACATGGACAAGCCCACCAAGATAAAACTGGCAAAGACTCTGCTACTACCTTCCCTTCTCTGTGGAAGACCCATCTTCACCAACCTTCAAACTTCACTGTTGAACAAACTACAGTCTTGCTACTATAAAATAGGTAAATTTGCCACTGGACTGCCAAATTGTACACATCGCTGTCTGGCCATAAAATAATTAAACTGGTTTGAATTCCCCCATTATCTTACATAGACCCAACTCTTTCCCACAGACTGATCAATAATCCTGACAAGTGCCGTTCTCTTCAGAATATTCTAGATCATACACCCCTCGCAGAAATCTTCACTTTAGTAATAAACAATTACTAAACATAACCAAACTCAACAAATGAGCTGGACAAAGCCTTTATTCATACTCTATTTCCAAACTATGGACTGCATTGCCTTCTTTTATTACTCAGTTGGACACTCTAAAACCTTTTAAATCTGCACTAAAAAAAGACTACCTTAACTACCATACCTGCTTATGCATACATACGTCTAAGCAACCATGAATAAAATTAACTATCCAATCTACTTTTATTCTTCGCTGCAAACCTACATCTTGCTCCCTTACATGCATTTGCCATAGCAATATCAATGATTCTAAGTTTAACTCACCTACATACTTCTCCTACTACTAACTCTTAAACTGCCTAATTTATTTTATTTTATTATTTATTTTATTTTACATTTGTTAACCGGGCTAGTCTGGCTGGATACATGTCCATTTTCAGCAGAGGCCCGAGGAGAAAAGCTCCACTATCAGACTAAGACACTACAGTTAATGAAGTCACTAAATAAACTAACTATACAATTAAAAATAATATAATAAGGCAAAATCCAAATGCATATACATTTTTCCTGTAATGATCTGACTAGATGACAATCAAAATTCAGACAGGGGGCTGAGCAGAAAAGCTTCAGTATCATAAAAAAACAATTTGAAGTTAAAAAATATCACTAGTAGCTAGTCATGACAACAAATAGGTATTGGCTGAAAGCATGAAAACGGTTAATATAAAGTGTTAAATATGCAGGTTAGTAGTGTAACAGATATTATGTAGTTAGAGTATAGGAAAAAGGCAGAAATGAAGTAAAGAGAATGTTGACAGAAATACAGTTTCTGTTAGGTACAGATATTATGGACTTAGTGAGGCTAAGGAGCAGCCAGTAGGAAAAGTAAAGGGGGAAAAAACAAAGATAGTGAGAAATGCAAAAGGTAGCAGGATTATAGGAGGTCAGATAGAAGAAGCAAGAGACAGAATAACAGCATGGTCAGAGGGGAGTCTAATAGTAATTTGAACAAAAGAGTGATGGTACAAAAAATGGGACTGTGGAAGACAGTTTAAGTTAGAACAGAAGAGCAAAGGTACACAGGAGCGGACTGGAGAGAGTAAAAAATTTGCTGAGGTCAGTCAGGGTTGGAGCAGGGGCATAGCCAGTGAGTTAGTAGGTGAGTTTTTATCTGTTTTCTGAAAAGATGACATGAACCTAGGGAGGTCAGTTCTGTGGGAAGTTTATTCCAATAAGAACCGACAGTGTTTGCAAATAAGGAATCACCTGATTTATTATGAGATTTCAAAGTAGTAACTAGTAGCTTGTTGGCTGATCTAAGTGTAGTGAGATTTTTATAAGGTGTGATGAGTTTATTTAGTATGGGTGTGTTGGAGGGGTAATGTAGAATTTTAAAAGTGATGATTAGTTGCTGTAGGAGTATTAGGTTTGGAAGTTCAAGCCAGTTTAGTTTCTTTCTAATATTAGATCTAAGCAACTTACCTATTTTTCAGATTGTTAGTATTATTTTGCACATGCTTACATGACCAACTTCTTATCTCTAAATACTATGTTTGGCTGCAAATAATTGTAATGTCAGTCTATACCAATATTGAGTACTAGGTACTATACAATTCATATAAATGATGTTAAAAATTGTAGTATTTTCCTGGAGCCTCCCCAAGCCTCCACTGAAAATGGGTTCCTGACCTAGTGAACGTTCCCAGTCAGTAAATGTCAATGAATAGATAAATAAATAAATCTTTGCACTTAAGATGGTTTCAGGCAGTTGGAGTTGTCAGGGTGCGGACTTTGTTACTGATTGGCAAAGTTATCAAAGCAGGTCTATATTTCTTTGTTAAATTCTGAAGTCTGCACTGGAGTGATGTTCATACTTCAGATTGTTTCAGGTGGGTCTAATTTGATTCACTGAAAACTCGTTTCACTGAATGTAAGTACTGTTGGGCAAATAAAATGTATATGCCCTTTTCTACACTGTAGTGCAATCTTGGAGTTAGTATATATACTTGGGAGGGGTGTGGGGGCACAGCCCCCCCACATTGGGGGGTGTGGGGGGGCCTAGCCCCCTACCTACTTAGCTTTCAGTGAAATGAGATTCATAAATATAAAAGCTAACAATATAAAACCAAAGGTAGGTGGGGCCCCCCACACCCCCCAATCTGGGGGGCTGTGCCTTCACACCCCCCCAACTATATATGCTAACTCCAGAATCACACCACAATGGAGAAAAGGGCATACACATTTTATTTGCCCAACAATACTTACATTCAGTGAAACTTTACCTATTCACTTTATCTATTCAGGCATATCCAAAGGGCAGTTTCAGGTGTACTCTCCAGTCCAACTGGTGAATCTGGGCATTTTGAGGCAATGTTAGAAGTGTCAAGTGGAGAAGGAAAATACTTGCAACACACCACCAGTCTCACATAGACCTGCTAAACCAACAGCAAATTACACACATAAATACACGAAAACATACTCAGAGGCTCTAAATAATAATCTGCAAAAGCAGCAGAGACCTCCAAAGCAGACACCCAAGCAAACTTCACACCCCATCACAAACCATGAAACACATACTTCACATAATCAGTGTGCCACACAATCACAGCCCTTAAGGCAAATTAACATACCCAACACACTAGCAATAGGTGACTCTATAGTCAGGCACACTGATGTCCCACTAACTAGGCTGGACAAGGAGAAAGTTACAGTTAGCTGCCTATCGGGTGCCAGGATCCACCACATAACACAAGCACTCGGGTCACTCCAGTACAAGTCCAAATACAACTCAGTCATTGTCCATGTTGGTGTGAATGACCTGAGACGTACCTCCCTGGACTACATGAAGAGACATGGAAGAGCTCTCTGATCATGTAGCCCAGGCTGGTATGACCCTGACCTTGAGTAGCATCCTGCTCTCACCAAGAATAATGCCACAGTATAAAGAAAAAATAACAATTGGCTAATTTTCTGGTGTCATTCAAAGGGGATCCAGTATCTCTCCACCTGGGATGACATGCTCGATAAGCCACATTGCTTCACAAGAGATGGCTTGCACCTGTAACCCTTAGGCTTTCGAATACTGGCCAAGGCTTTTGCCGCCCCCATAGTGCCTTTTTTAGGCTCAAAAGACAAGCCCACCACTGTAAATAGCACAAGTAACCAAAAACTGAGGGTAATGCTACTCAACGCCAGAAGTCTAAATCTCAAAATGCATGCACTCAAGGCACTCCTCAGTATGGAGAACATCGATATCTGTGCAGTAACAGATACCTGGTTTAAGGCTCTAGACAGCACCCCAGCACTACCAGGCTATAACTCATACCATACTTATCGGCCACAGAACCCAGACCTATACATAAAAGGTGGGGGTGTAACCACATTCATCAAGTACACCCACACCTCCAGATTAGTGGCACAGCACAATGCCTCAGAGATCATCCATGTGCAACTAACAATGGGCAAAACTGCAATTCAAATTGTAGCTTGCTGCAGATCACCCACCATGACCCAGGACCCCCATCCCGCATTTCTGGAGACACTGGAAAATATGAAGGTCCTACCAAACACCCTAATACTGGGCGATTTCAATTACCCAAACATTAACTGGGAGAACTATTCAAGTGCTAACACCCTTGCCCAACGCTTCCTAGAATTTATAAACTTGAACACCCTGGATTAACTGGTCAACACCCCCACCAGAGGTGACAACATATTGGACCAGGTCATCACCAACATGGGTGTTCTACACCAGAAGTCAAACCCTCGCTGGTTAGATCAGACCATAGATTAATCACTCTGGATATCCACATTCCACCCCCACCCCCAATCAAGGAAACTACCATGAAAAACTTTTCAAAAGCAAACTTCACATTACTTAAGACCAAGGTGGAAAGGTTCACAGCTCTCATGCTAAAGGACAATGCTGTCCAAGCTGCTGAATCCCTTACAAAGGCACTCTATGAGCACCTGCAAGAATGCATGGATCGTGCTATCCCAAGCAAAACCAAGACTCACTCTTCCAAGAAAAGGAAACCAGTCTAGTGGACCCCTGCCATAAACAAGCTATACAATAGAAGGCTGAAACTAGTGCAGAAAAGAGTGAAATCCCAAGAAGGAAAGACATCGCTGATCAGTATCAGCAAGAAACTACGATCCCTCAAAATCATTCAAGGCTAGCTTGGAAAGAAAAATTGCCAAGGACTCCAAAGGTAACCACAAAGCATTCTTTAGCTAGGTCAAGAACCTAAGTGGAAACTCTCAGATCTGCTCTGAGTTAGTGCAGAATGGCACAAAATACACTGAACCGACTGATATTGCCAAAATTCTGGCAGACAGGTTTAGTGCAAACTTCACCCCCCTCTCACCCCCTAAAAGGCCCATAACCATACCAAAAGAATCTAGTACCCCGGCAATCACTGACACACAGGTTAAAACAGCCCTGTCCAAAGGCAAAAATACAGCTTCAATGGGACCAGACGGTGTCCCAGGCTGTGTCTTACATGAGCTCCAAAATGAACTAACCCCTCACCTAAACACACTGTTCAAACTCAGCCTCTCTATAGGCTACATACCCATAGAGTGGCACACAGCAACAGTTATCCCACTCCACAAAGGTGGAGCCACAACGGACCCCGGGAACTATTGCCCTATAAGTCTAACTAGCCTGTTCTGCAAGGCTATGGAGCGCATCATCATGGAATTCATTAACAGAGACATTGGGAACCTTCAAGTACTGGACCCTACCCAGTTTGGCTTTAAGAGCAGATCATGCTTCCTAAACCTGGTGGACTTCTTTGAGACAGTTACCAAGGCTTCAGAAGAGGGAAAGGAGGTCCACACAGCCTACCTAGACCTCGCAAAAGGCTTTTGACACCATTCCCCATTCTGGTATTATACACAAGCTCACCAGCCTGAACATAAATCTCTAAGTCACGACATGGGTTGCCAATTGGCTCATGGATAGAACCCACACGGTGAGAGTTGCAGGCTCTATGTCCGACTCTAAACCAGTTACAAGTGGCATCCCCCAGGGCTCAGTCCTGGGACCCCTCCTGTTTGGTATATGCTTCTCAGAGGTACAGGCAATCACAGGAAGACTATGGCTGATCAAGTTTACAGATGACTGCAAACTGGGAGCCATAACTGACTCTCCAGCTGATACAGACATCCTCCAGAAGGGTCTCACCGGGACTGATACCTGGTGTCAAAATCATGGCCTCAAGCTAAATGCCAAAAAGTGCATAGTCATCCCCTCTGGAAAAAACAAAGTACCTGTGAACTACCACATACGTGGTAGCCCCCTAAATACAGAAAATGTATTAAGGGATCTGGGGACCCAAGTAGATAGTAATCTCTCCTTTGATAATCTTATTGCCAAGGTGGTTAGAAAATCCTTCTATGTGGCCCACCTAATCACAAAAGGGTTTGCATCTGGAACAAAAGAGATTATTGTGCCCCTCTACTCATCACTCATCAGACTCATCATAGAGTACAATGCCCCATTTGGGATGTATCTTACAAGACACGTGCAACAGCTGGAAAGACCACAGAAGTAACTCACCAAGAGGATGACTGGCCTCAAACATATGCCCTATGCAACCCAATTGAAGAAACTCTAGCTGTACTCGGTTGCATACCGCTTACTCAGAGGTGATCTCTGCCTGACATACCAGGCCATGTCCAACCCAGAATTGATGGACATCATCTTCTTTCGGCTGTTCCCATTAGGGGTCGCCACAGTGGATTATCTGTTTCCATTTCTTCCTGTCCTCTGCATGTTGCTCTATCATAGGACAACCACCTGCATGTCCTCTCTCACCACATCCATAAACCTTATCTTAGGCCTTCCTCTTTTCCTGTTACCTGGTAGCTTCATCCTTAGCATCTATTTCCCAATATACTCACCATCCCTCCTCAGCAAATGTCCAAACCAACGTAATCATGCCTCTCTGGCTTTGTCTCCAAACCTTCCAACCTGGGCTGACCCTCTAATATATTTATTCCTAATCCTGTCCACCCTCGTCACACCCAGTGCAAATCTTAACATCTCCTTTCACCTTGGAAATCTCCATCTCACCCACACCCCCGGCTATGGGGATCACCCTGAAAAACTTCTAACTTTGGGCTCCTAAAAACAGAGGTGGCTAACTTCTCGGCACCCATGCCAATGGAAAATAGCTGCATGTCTGCCAAAGCATACACCAATGCACTCTATGAGCACATACACAAATGCATGGATCTTGCCATACCAAATAGAACCAAGATGCTCTCCTCCAAAAAAGCAAGCCAATCTGGTGGTCCCCAGCCATCAATAAACTCTACAACATAAGGAAGAAACTGTTGCAGAAAAGAATGAAGTCACAAGGCTGGAAAAACTCTCTTACCAGACTCAACAAAAATTTGAGATCCCTTATCAAATCCTCTAAAGCCGGCTATGAAGGCAGAATTGTGGCCGACAACAAAAACAACCACAAAGCCATCTATAGCTATATCAAGAACCTCCAAGGCAATACCCAGATTTGCTCCAAGTTATTGCACAATGGTACCTCCTATATCAAGCCAACAGATATAGCCAACATACTGGCCAACAGATTCAATGCCAACTTTACCTATCACTCCCATCCAAAGGCCCTATCACAATACCAGAAGAAAGCCTGATACCCACCATTTCTGTGGCACAGGTAAATGCTGCATTGCCCAAAGCTAAGAATACAGTATCCATGGGATCTGATAATATTCCTGGCTGCATCCTACATGAACTACAAAATGTACTGGTATCACACCAGTGTGCCCTGTTCAATCACAGCCTTACCTCAGGCTTTCTCCCTAATGAATGGTGTACTGCTACAGTCATCCCTCTGCACAGAGAGGGAGCAACTACAGACCCTGGGAACTACTGCCCCATTAGCCTGATGAGTCTGGTATGCAAAGCTATGGAGTGAGTCATCATGGACCTGCTCAACAAAGATATAGGCAATCTCCAAACTCATGACCCCACACAGTCTGGCTTCATCAAGGGGAGACCCTGCCTACTGAACCTGGTTGACTTCTTTGAGGCAGTCACCAAGGCTGTGGATGAGGGTAAGGCAGCCTACCTTGACCTGGCAAGGCCTATGATACCATTCCCCACTCAGGTATCATTGATAAACTCACCAAACTAGGCATCAACTCTTATATCACTAGGTGGGTTGCAAACTGGCTCACAGACAGGACTCACGGAGTGAAAGTTGCAGACTCCAAGTCAGGCTGTTGACCAGTCATGAGTGGAGTCCCACATGGCTCGGTCCTGGGCTCTCCCCTGTTTGGCGTCTACTTCTCAGAAGTCCAGGCCAGCACAGAGGGATTCTGGCTGACCAAGTTCACTGAAGACTGCAAGCTAGGAGTCATTATCAACTCCCCACAGGATGCAGACATCCTACAAAAGGGCCTCTCTGAGAGCAATGATCAGTGTCTGAACCATGGCCTTAAGCTTAATGCCAAAAAATGCGTTATCATTCCCTTTGGAAAAACTCAGCTCCCACGGATTACCACATTGATGGGAGCCCACTAAACACTGAAGGGGCCATAACAGGTCTGGCCACTGTGGTCAGAAAGTCCCTCTATGTGGTACATCTTATAACCAAAGGGTTCACATCCAGAAAGAAAGAGGTCATCAGCCCTCTCTACTCATCCCTCATTAGACCAATCATCGAATATAATGCCCTGTTTGACATGTACTGACCAGACACCTACAACAGCTGGAGAGGCCACAAAAGTACCTCACAAAAAGGATCCTAGACTTTAAACACATGTCCTTCATGGACAGACTCAAGAAACTTCAGCTGTTCTCAGTCTCTTATTATCTACTCAGAGGTGATCTCTGCTTCACTTAAAAAGCCATGTCCAACCCAGCCCTACTTGAAATGTTACACCTAAAAAAATCCCAATCTCCCTCGCCACATGCTCCAGAGGCCACAACCTCACTACTATAATCAACAGAACATGCTGGAGGGACAGGTACATCTCCCAAAGACTGCCCATAATATGGAATAAGCTTCCCATTCATGTCAAGCAGAACACCTCACTGTCTTTCTTCAAGAGAAATCTCGACAAGTGGATGGTAAAAGAAAGTTCACTCCAGTTGCTCTGCTGGATAGAGACACTGTAAACTAACATCTGATGTCACGGTGTCAAGGAAAATTATTTGGGCTAGGCTTGTAAAGGCTCCAGGGCCATTAGCCTAGTACACACCTATGAACCTATGAATACCTGCCATAGAGGTCCTCTCACTGAATTTGCATACAGAGTTAGAGTGAGCTGATTCATGGTTGAACTGCCAGAAAGAATCAGCTAAATTGCTGAGTGGAAGTTTGGCAGTAAGGATAAAACATCAGGTCTCTAACTTATTATTATTATTACGCAACTGTTTTTGTTGAGGTTTTATGTAATAGAAATGATTCGGTGTTCTGACTAAAAAATATATAGTTAGAGATGAGTTGCAACTGAGGTGGGGTAAATGTTCTGGCTACTGATTTGCAATTAGACAAATTCCAGTCATTTTAGCAGTAAGGGAAAATTAAATTGTACTGATGCAAGATTACAAGACAGAAGGTTGTTAAGTGCGGGGGGGGGGGGGGGTGAAAACTGTGAGTCAGGTCCACGCTCAGTGTGCTCACCACTGAGGCCATCTTTAACAAAAGAGAAAAAAGATGATAAAAAATACATTATAGAGCAAGTTATGCAGACCTGAAGTAAACAAAAATAAAATATTAAGGCCAGGGGGAAAGATACACACAAACTTATCAAATCAGGTCTATATTTCTTTGTTAAATTCTGAAGTCATCTGCAGTGGAGTGATGTTCGCACTTCACATGGTTTCAGGCAGCTGGAGTTTTCAAGGTGCGGACTTCATTCCTGATTGGCAAACTTATCAAACCAGATCTGTATTTCTTTGCTACAATTCTGAACTCATCTGATGGCTTTACACAGTTGGAGGTGTCAGGGTGCAGACCTCGTTACTGATTGCTAAAGTTATCAAAACAGGTCTATTTTTCTTTTTAAAATTCTGACGTTGTCTACACTGCAGTGATGTTCCCTCTTCAGATGGTTTCAGGTAGTTGAAGTGATGGTGTGGACTTCATTACTAACTGGCCTATTTACCCATGAAATTGATGAGAGAGGTTATGAATAGACTGAAGAGATTAGAAAACATAAGAAAAGAATATCATAAGAATAATAACAGAAAAATAACTAGACAGCTCTTGGATAGCAACAGTTTAACACCACCTGCAACAGACTTAGTTGCAATACAAGGCTGTTCGCTGCACATTTTGTTCAACAAAAGGATAAAAAACAGCAGAGAGGAGAGGGAGTGAAAGGAGAAGAGTAGTTCTCATAGCGATTGAGTGTACGATTCAAAGTGCTGTGGTAATCAGAAATTGCATACTAACAGTGTACATGTCAGTAGAATCAATAACTTGTGGAGTATTATACCATAATAGCTAACAGAAAGCATTAAGTTACATCCTTAAGACTAACGCAGAGCAGTTGAAAAATACAGATGACAAAAATTCCTGTTACTGTGAACACTTGTTTTAGGCAAAAGTGCTATACATTAAATAAACAGCTAGCCTTTCAGTTTATGAGGCAATAGTATAGACAGCATCGCAAGTAACATGCTGCTACTAGTCAGATGACCGACTGTAGGATAAGTAAGTTAAAGATTTGAAAAATGCAGCAAGCATTGTCAAAAAAAGTACATGTGCCGAACAAAAATTACATATGCAGTTGCAATAAAGCATGCTAAATGATATTTACATGGTGAGCACACCATGCGGGACCTACAAGGGGATCAGCAGTAATTTAAAAATGGCATCCCAGTGCAAGTCCAGTACTTATTGGGTTTAAGGGGTGGTGCTAGCAGGAATACCTGCCATACAGGTCCTCTCACTGAATTTGCATACAGAGCTAGAGTGATCAGATTTGGGGAGGAACCACCAGAAACAATCAACTAAATTGAGGACTATAAATTTGGCAGTAAGGTTAAAATATCAGGTCTCCAACTTACTATTATGTAACTGTTTTTGTTGAGGTTTTATGTAATAGAAAGAATTTGGTGTTTTGACTTAAAATATATGGCTAGAGATGGGTTGCAACTGGGCTGGGTTAAATGTTCTGACTACAGATTTACAATTAGACTTATGTTACAGTTGTTCTAGCAGTAATGGGAAAATTAAATTGCACTGAAGAGTATGAAAGAGAGGGATGTTAAGCAGAGTGGGAGGGTGAAGACTGTGGATAGGGTCCACCCTAAGCGTGCTCACCACTGAGACCATCTTTAACAAATGAGAAAAAAAAAAGAAAAAATTCAGTACAGAACAAGTTACGTAGAGCCGAAGCAAAAAATAAAATATTAAGGCCAGAGGGAAAGATTTATACAAACTTATCAAATCATGTCTATATTTCTTAGTTAAATTTTTAACTCATCTGCACTATAGTGATGTTCGCACTTCAGATGGTTTCAGGCAGTTGGAGTTGTCAGGGTTAGGACTTCGTTACTGACTGGCAAACTTAGCAAAGGAAGTCAGTATTTCCTCGTTAAATTCTGAAGTCATCTACACTGTAGTGATGTTCACACTTCAGGTGGTTTCAGGCAGTTGGAGTTGTCATGATGCAGACTTTAGTATTGATTGGTGAACTAATCAAAGCAGTCTATATTTTTCTGTTAAATCTTGAAGTCATCTGCACTGCAATGATCTTCACACCAGATAATTTCAGGCCGTTGGAGTTGTCAGGGTGCATACTTTGTTACTAACTGGCAAACTTATCAAAGCAGGTCTATATTTCTTTGTTAAATTCTGAAGTCTGCACTGGAGTGCAGTGGTAGCAGGAATACCTGCCATACAGGTCCTTTCACTGAATTTGCATACAGAGCAAGAGTGAGCAGATTTGGGGAGGTAACACCAGAAAATCAGCTAAATTGGGAAGTGTAGGTTTGGTAGTAAGGTTAAAATATCAGGTCTCCAACTTATTATGTAACTGCTTTTGTTGAGATTTTACGTAATAGAAAGGATTTGGTATTCTGACTAAAAAATACAAGGCTAGAGATGGGTTGAAATGAAACCATCTGAAATGCAAACATCACTGCAGTGTAGTGTCATAATATCATTTAGCTTGCTGTATTGCAACTGTGTATGTCATTTCACCCTTCAGATGATTATAGGCAATTGGAGTTGTCTTGGTGTGGACTTCATTACTGATTAGCCTATTTACACTTGAAATAGAAGAGAGAGTTTATGAATAGACTGCAAAGAGATTAGAAAATGTAAGGAAAGAATATCATTAGAATAATAACAGAAAAATAACTAGATAACACTTGGATAGCAACAGTTTAACACCACCTGCAACAGACTTAGTTGCAATACAAGACTGTTCGCTGCACATTTTGTTCAACAAAGAGGGTATAAAACAGCAGAGAAGAGAGAGGGAGGGAAAGAAGAGTAGTTTTCATAGCGATTGAGTGTATGATTCAAAGTGCTGTGGTAATCAGAAATTGCATACTAATGGTATGTCAGCAGAATGAATACCTTGTCGAGTATTATACCATAATAGCTAACAGAAAGCATTAAGTTACATTTTTAAGACATTAACACAGAGCAGTTGAAAAATACAGATGGCAAAAATTCATGTTACTGCGAACACCTGTTTTAGGCAAAAGTGTTAGACATAAAATAAACAACTAGCCTTTCAGCTTGTGAGGTAATAGTATAGACAGCATCATAGGTAACATGCTGCTGCTAGTCAGATGACTTACTGTAGGATATGCAAAAGTTAAACATTTGAAAAATGCAGCAAGTACTGTCAAAAAAGTACATATGCTGAACAAAATTTACATATGCAGTTGCAATACAGCAAGGTAAAGGATATTATAAGAAAAAGAAGAAGAAATAGATTCATTTACATGGTGAGCACACCATGCAGGACCTACAAGGGGATCAGCAGTAATTTAAAATTGGCACCCCAGTGCAAGTCCAGTATTTATTAGGTTGGGGGGGTGGTGCTAGAGGGAATACCTGCCATACAGGTCCTCTTCATTGAATTTGGATAGTGAGCTAGAGTGAGCTGATTCGTGAAGGAACTGCTAGAAACAATCAGCTAAATTGGTTGACTGCAAGTTTGTCAGTAAGGTTAAAATATCAGGTCTGCAACTTATTGTTATGTACCTGTTTTTGTTGATGTTTTAAGTAATAGAAAGGATTAGGCGTTCTGAGTAAAAAAGATACATTTAAAGATGGATTGCAAGTGGGCTGGATGAAATGTTCTGGCTACAGGTTTACAATTGGACTTAAGTTGCAGTTATTCTTGCAGGAAGGGGAAAATTAAATTGCACTGAAGAGTATGAGAGAGAGGGATGTTAAACTGGGGGAATGAAGGCTGCGGGTAGAGTCCCTGGTAAGTGTGCTCACCACTGAGACCATCTTTAAGAAAAGGGAAAAATAAAGAAAAAAGATTCAGTACAGAGCAATTTACACAGAGCCAAGGTAAAAAAATAAAATATTAAGGCCCAAGGGAAAGATACATGAAAACTTAATAAAGCAGGTCTATATTTATTTGTTAAATTCTGAATTTTGAAGGTGTCAGGATGCAGACCTCGTTACTGACTGGCAAACTTATCAAAGCAGCTCTGTATTTCTTTGTTAAATTCTGAAGTTGTCTGCACTGGGGTGATGTTCACACTTCAGATGGTTTCAGGCAGTTAGAGTTGTCAGAGTGTGGACCTAGTTATTGATTGCTAAAGTTATCAAAGCAGGTCTACATTTCTCTGTAAAATTCTGAAGTCATCTACACTGTAGTGATGTTCGCTCTTCAGATTCTTTCAGGCTGTTGGACTTTCAGGGTGCGGACTTCGCTACTGATAGGCAAAGTTATCAAAGCAGGTCTATATTTCTTTTTTAAATTCTGAAGTCTGCACTGGAGTGATGTTCATCCTTCAGATGGTTTCTGGAGTTGTCATGGTGTGGACGTCATTACTGATTGGCTTACTTACACATGAAATAGAAGAAAGAGTTTATGAATAGACTGTGAAGAGATTAGAAAACATAAGGAAATAATATCATAAGAATAATAACAGAAAAATAACTAGATAAACTCTTGGATAGCAACAGTTTAACACCACCTGCAACAGATTTAGTTGCAATACAAGGCTGTTCGCTGCACATTTTGTTCAACAAAAGGATATAAAACAGCAGAGAGGAGAGGGAGGGAAAGGAGAAGAGTAGTTCTCATAGCGATTGAGTGTACGATTCAAAGTGCTGTGGTAATCAGAAATTGCATACTAACAGTGTACATGTCGGTAGAATCAATAACTTGTGGAGTATTACACCATAATAGCTAACAGAAAGCATTAAGTTACATCCTTAAGACTAACGCAGAGCAGTTGAAAAATACAGATGGCAAAAATTCCTATTACTGTGAAAACTTCTTTTAAGCAAAAGTGTTAGACATGAAATAAACAGCTAGCCTTTCAGTTTATGAGGCAATAGTATAGATAGCATCGCAGGTAACACGCTGCTGCTAGTAAGATGACTGACTGCAGGATATAACCAAAAAAAAAACTGCACCCAAATGAAGCCACAGGTCACTAGCCTCTCTAAAATGCTTTATTCGATAGTACATCCAAACAGTTAAGCCCTTTCATCAAAAGAATTTTTTTTTTTTTCAAAACAGGTTTATTGTTTTAACATATAAGAGAAATATCATAACAATTTTATACAAGTAATTAAAAATAGGTATTATTATAATATTCAACAAAACAACTAAAGTATTTACAAAGACATCCACTACAATCAGATCAATTAATTAAACTAAAATACCATGTTATTGAAATTAAAATTTTTTTAACAAATTTTGTAAATTATCCCATACAATATAATAAGATGTTTTTCTATTTGTTCTTGTCCTAATTGTGTTTATTTCCATATGGCACACTATATTCATAACATTTTTAAATTCATTGAACGAAGGAGGTGTATCTGAAATCCAATTTCTAGTTATTTATTTTCCTAGCCACTGCTAGAATAGACCATTCATCAAAAGAATTTTGACTTCATTAGAACAATGACATTAGAATGTATTTGTTCTGATGAAGTAAAAATTCTTTTGATGAAAGAGCTTAACTGTTTAGATGTACTATTGAATAAAACATTTTAAAGAGACTAGTGACCTGTGGCTTTGTTTGGGTGTTGTTTTTTTTGGT
The DNA here is from genome assembly GCF_019279795.1 of Protopterus annectens. Lineage (NCBI taxonomy): Eukaryota > Metazoa > Chordata > Ceratodontiformes > Protopteridae > Protopterus > Protopterus annectens. The sequence goes on along the minus strand of NC_056739.1, from coordinate 635,058,539 downwards.
TATTTGCTTTTATTTGACTGTAGGATATGCAAGTTAAACATCTGAAAAATGCAGCAAGTATTGTCAAAAAGGCCCAGGGGAAAGATACATACAAACTTAGCAAAGCAGGTCTATATTTCTTTGTTAAATTCTGAAGTCATCTGCACTGTAATGATGTTCACTCTTCAGATGGTTTCAGGCAGATGGAATTGTCAGGGTATGGACTTCGTTACTGACTGGCAAACTTACCAAAGGTCAGTATTTCCTTGTTAAATTCTGAAGTCATCTGCACTGTAGTGATGTTTGCTCTTCAGATGGTTTCAGGCAGCTGGAGTTTTCAGGGTGCAGACTTCATTACTGGATTGCCTAAGGGGCAGACTTCATTAAAGATTTGCCTATTTACCATGAAATAGAAAACAACCGTGGTGGTGGTGCTGCGGTAGCGTTGTCGCCTCACAGTCAGACGCTGTCCGGTTCGATTCTCAGCTAGAGCGTCTTCTGCGTGGAGACATGCTTGAATAGGCGTACCTTCGTTGAAGGTTGTGCATCAGGGCTGGTAACTCGGCATGTAAAAATCAACTACTAATCATTAGCGGACCGGAGTTCCACTGTGGCGACCCCTAACCAGGAAAAGTAAGAAAGACACAACAACAACAACAACCATGAAATAGAAAACAGAGGTTATGAATAGACTGTGAGGAGATTACAAATTGTAAGGGAAAAAAATCGTAATAATAATAAGAGAAATATAACTAGGCAACTCTTGGATAACAACAGTTTAACACCACTTACAGCAGACTTGGTTGCAATATAATACTGTTTGCAGCACAATTTGGGCAACAGAGAGGATCTAAAACAGCATCTAGGAGAGGGGGAGGGAAAGGAGAAGAGTAGTTCTCATAGTGATTGTGTGTACGATTCAATGTGCTCTGGTAATCAGAAATTGCATACTAATGGTATGTCAGTAGAATCAATAACTTGTCGAGCAATATACCAAAATAGCTAGCAGAAAGCATTAAGTAACATTTTTAAGACATTAACACAAAGTAGTTGAAAAATTCAAATGGCAAGAATTCCTGTTACTCTGAACACTTATTTTAGGAAAAATTTTTAGACATGAAATTAACAGCTAATCTTTCAGTTTGTGAGGCAATAGTATAGACAGCCACCGGGATTCATGAAGCTTGGCACAAGGCCGGCGGTAGGCTTGTGCCAACAGTGCAGCATGAAGATGGCACAGTAGTGCCAAATGCATAATGAAGGCGCGCTGCCGCCACAGCCACATGCATAGGAAAGGAGCATAGGGCGTGTCAAAGTGCCGCATGGAGGCGTGGAAATGCCAGCTGTTAACGTGCAACCTAAAATGCTTGCATATAACAACTTGCAAGATAGTAATCACATCTGTCAGTGTCAATGGATACTGAAACGTATGCAAAGCATGCAAGATAGTTCCTGCGAACACAAAATGAAGAAGCAAACACAAATGCACGGTAGGGAAGAACGGGTCTCTATCCCGCGAACAAATGGCATGGAAAACCATTTGCCCATAGTCCAACGCAGTGTAGATAACTATACCAAGTGGAAGTGAAATGCATCATATGTTAGCGAGCCGCCAGTAGGTACATCCAGCCCAATGGTTAGGGTCACCAGCTGACCCATAATGTGAGGGAGGGTACACAGCTGGACAGATGTGTCCATAACAAATTACACAATAAATGTACATATCTAGCGACCGTAGGACCGAATCATATCCCACAAGACATGTAATAGTCACATACAAAAGGTATGTCTGTATTTCACATACCAAATGCGACAGAAAATAGAATAAGCATGTAAACGAAACAGGAGCAGAATATAAACTGCTACAATAATAAGACAACATGTAGGCTGAAATGAACAGTATTATCTGTACCATTGACTGTGGGTACGTGCTATCCAGTACATTCGGATATTTGTCCAGAATATATCCCATCCTGGACATAGGAAAAGGTGGCATCCTACAAATTATTAGAACAGTCTGCCAAAATCCGCACATCAGCAGTACAAGCCGAACTTGTCAGGATGTGTCACAGTTGAACGGGTATTACCCGGTTATACCAACCATGTAATGAAAGTGAAGTATGGGCATGTACCTATGTGCGCGAGGTATAGCATGTGGAAAGCAAACATGGCAGGGTAGTCCACACAACCATACAGGTACCTGACATATGTAGGGTATGCAATGTGTTACTCTGGCCGTGTCATGGGCCAACAACCAAAGGAGTGATGTATGGGGTGTCAGGAATATGTGTGTGTGTGTGTGTGGGGGGGGGGGGTAATGGTACAATCCTCCAAGGCGATACTGTGTCATATGCAGAATAGGTGAACCAGAGGTGTTTGAGGGAGCAGCGGGTGAAGCAGAAAGAAACACAAAAACATGTATAAACATCTGCAATACAACCAGACAGGCCATACTGTAGAACACAATCCCACAAACATATGAATATTAAAATGTGCGATACAAATGTATAGACATGTCACTGGCACATACCCACAGATTGGTCCTGATGGAACTGGCCATATCAAATGCAACACACCTGGATGCATAATGGACTACCCAGCATCCCCTCCACATCACACAACCCACTCCCATACCTGAACGTCCACCAAATCCAGCCATACTTGGCCTACTGGTTTGGTACAGCCACATCTACACATAGTGACCACTACGCATATGTAGTAGGTAGTGTCACCCTAGGCAGTTTCAGGATTACACACTATGTATCCCTTGCATGTAAAACCCCCAGCACATTTTCATAATGCCAGAAGAATGTTCGGTATTTGTCTTGTTTTGGTCTTGTTCAATTTTTGGGATATCCCTCATGGAATAAGTAACCTGTATAAACATTAGAATGGAAGACACGAAGTCCAGTCCTGTAGATATCTGGACACAAGTCTGAATGTGCAGTAGTGGTGCACGGCACTGTCCAGCCCTAGATGGTCATGCATAACCTACTACCCAGGATCAAACACCTGCCCATGACGCACGTGTCCCGACACGAATAAGCGAAAGAATATATTGCACACATTCGCATAGTGGCACATGGTATAAGGGTGAAGAAGGCACTGACATAAACAGGATACCCTTGATCCACTGTGTGAGGGACAATTAATGTGTGTGTAGGTGTGACCTGACCAACAATGATACAATGCCAAATGTCCTCTGATCATAGGAAATAACTATGTACCATACTGCATGTAACAGTTGCCTAAAGCGGTCACGTCAGGATAGAATAAATGTAATTCATACAAGAAACAGGCAAACAACAAATGTGCCAAAGGTATAAGGCTCACAGCTAGGAAACAAATGAATGTTCTAAACCTGCACTGACCGTGGCTATGTATTGGCCCAAACAATCTGGTGTCTGCAGTAGGGTTATCATCTGTCCCGCTTTGCGAGGGACAGTCCCTCTTTGGACAGTTGTGTCCTGACAAAATACATTAGAAATGGCAAATGTCCTGGGATTGAAGGACATAATTATGTCCCATATGTTATGTAATAGTTGCAGAAAATAATTATTGCAGTAACTACAATACCTAAATGTTACAAGAAACAGAATAAGCAACTAAACCGCTACAAAAATAGCCTTTTATGTACGCAAATAAGTAAAGTTCTATCCGTTGTACTGACCATGGGTATATGTCGGCTTGTAAAATCTGATGTGTGTTCCGAAAATGTCCGATCTTGGCCATTTGAAAAAGTGCCAACCCTAGTCCCCAGAATACATCCCAACCGATACATATGACAATGTCAACGATACCAATGGTCAGAGCATTCGCACAATAACTGGCCAGACTCTTAAACACTCACAAAGCCAGTGACCTTTGGGGGAAAGGTGTTGAATGAGAATGACTACTTACAACAATGAAGAGTAATAGATGCATTTAACTGCAGAAAATTAGTAGTATTACGAATCTGTCAACACGTTCCAAGTTAATAGTACTAATATGGTAGAAGTATCTGTGATTGTCCCTGAGTTGTCATAGCCTTGTCCCTGTCACTGTAGAAACAAGTCCCCGAGTATCAGAGAGGTCCGTACACCGAAATACACCAACCAACTGTTACATATGTTGACAGGACTATTGCATACCTGTAGTGAATTTATAACAGATGTCCAGAATAATATTCATTGTATCTATAAATGAACGAAACACGTGGAAACCACCCCCCAACCTGCATTATGTGGTGGAACCACTCCCCGCCCTAAATGATGTAGTGCAGACCCAATAATGTGGTCAGAGGTACCCAGACACCTGCGTCTGTAAACACAGGTAGAATGTTAAACCCTGGACTAACTCTGTCCATGTGCTACGTCTGATCTTTGAACAGCGCCAGGGTAGTGCTAGTCACCAGTTGGCCGAGCCTAAACCCGGGCCAGCACATGAACACCCTGACAATCAAACACGCATATGTGCGAGGACTATAAGCGTAGGAGTTATGAATATCCTTGGAGTGAGTAGACTTGCAGCATGGGTCCAGAGCAGTAGGAAACAGGGAATGTCCTAATTGTAGTACTGCAGTTTTCCCAGCAGGAGAATGGATCCCTGCTGTGTAAGGGAAGCAGTGAGGCATATGTCAGAGTAGCTATGAACCATGGGTATACATATAAATGAGCCAGAACACCGATAGTGTACTGGTTACAGCATCCGCCCAACGTAAAGGCATTCCTGGTTCAAGTACGACTATAGCACATATTAATTGTGTAATGAATGCCTCTGTGCTGTAAAGCCAACATTTATACATGTAAAGGTGACTCTGTAGGCGGTCACACTGATGTCCCATTCAGCAGGCTACACAAGGCAATAGTCACTTACATCTAGCTGTCAGGTAACTGGTTCTGCAACATAACCTATGCACCCATGCCACACCTCACCAGGTACAATTTGACTGCCATTCTCCATGTTAGTGTGACTGCCCTGAGATGCAACTTCACAGACTACATGTGCAGGGACATGCAATAGCTCACCGGTCTTGTAGCCCTGAAGGTATGGGCCAAGCACTGGGGAGCATTATGCATTCATCCGAACTTGATACCACTGTACAACGACTGACTGTTTCACTTCAACAGTTGCCTAGGCTTCTGCTGCCATTCCACAGGCATCTGGTATCTGTCCGCTTTGGCTGACATGGTCAACAAAACACGATGCTTTGGCACAGATGACCTGCACCTGTCAGCCCTGGGAGTACAGACAACATGTAAGGCTTTTGCTGCTCCTATACTGCCTGTCTTGCACATTTTCTAATAACATTCACCACCAGAATGGGAACAGGCAAGCAAAACATGGGGTCATGTGACTCGATGCTTGGCATCTTCATCTCTGACGCACGCAGGCAAGGCACTCCTTATAATGGACCACTTCAATATCTCTGCAGTGACTGGGACCTGCCTCTAGGCTACGCAGAGCACACCTGCAATTATAGGTTATACGCAGACCACACCTTTCAGTCATGTATACGCAGACCACACCTTTCAGTCATGTAACCTAGACCGGAACACCCACGGCTGAGGTGTTCCCATATTCCACTATGTTGTACACACCTCCTGGCTCGTTACTTAGCACAATGCATCAGATGTGCTCCACGTGCAACTAACTGTGGCCAGAACTGCTATACACATTGTAACATGCTACAGATTCAACAACATACCCCACGGTTACCAGCCCTCATTTCTTGGTGTACTGGACAGTAGGGTTCAGACAGGTACTACTGATGTGAGACTGACACTACCCCACACTTAACTGGGATAGCCATTCATGTACCGACACATTAGGCCAGCGCTGTCTGGGATTCATAACCTCTATTCGGCTGGATCAACCCATACACACAACCTCCAAGACCAACAATATCCTAGACATGGGCACTACCCACATGTGACTGGTGTTCCACACCTGGGGTTATCCCCTCGTTGGTGGTTTCTGAACATATGCTATCACCCTTGTTATCCACATCCCGGCACCACACCCTTCATGGCATACACAGTACAAGACTACTACAATGCCTACTACAGACGTCATATGACAGCAGTAGTTAATGTCATGACACCCGTGCAGATGGACAATGCACATACAAACGCTGAAACATACCCCAGTGCACTTCATTAGCACTTACACAACTGCATGGATCATGCTATTCCAAACAGAGCCATGATGGTACCCACCAGATAACGGATGCCACTCTGGGGGTCCAGTTCCATGGACATAATTTACAACAAAAAGTGGAGGCTGTTGCAAAGTGGAGTACAATCCCATGGGTGGGGTAGCTCACTGGTCAGCCTCAGTAGGGCTACGGGATCCCTCATCACATACTCTGAACATAGATACGTAAACATTACTGCGACACATTCCAGGGTGTACCACAAGGCATTATGGAGGTATGTCAGTAGTCAATGGCAATACCCACATCTGCTCTGACATACGACAGTTACTCAGGAACATTACAGAACCGAGTGATGTTGGCAACATCCTGGCAGATGGGTTCAATGCTAACATTACACCCTCTCACTCCCTACAGGGCCACAATCCATGCAGGAACATTATGGTGTCCCTGCGGTCACAACTACACAGTACTAACCTGCACTCTCTAAGGCCTGGAACACTGACTCCATGTGACCGTCCAACATCCCAGGCTGTGATTTACACAAACCTCTGAATGACATGTCTCCCCATTTGGCCACCAGATTCAGTAATAGCCTTGTATCAGACATTGCGGCCCCTAAATGGCACACAGCAACAGTTTTCACACTCCACACAGGTGGCGCCACAATGAACCAGAGGGACTATTGCCCTATACGCCTGACTGGACTGTTCTGCAAGGCTATGGGGCACATCATCATGAAAGTCATTCACAGAAACATTGGTGGGCTCCAGTCCTTTGATGCCACCCAGGTTGGACTTGTTAGGGCCAGAGTATGGCTCCTACACCTGGTGGACTCCTTTGATACAGTTACCAGGGTAGTTGATGATAGTAAGGGGGTCCACACAGCTTACATTGTCCTCTCATTGGCTTTCAGCACCGTTCTCCATTCTGGTATTGACAACATACACATCCACCTGCACATCGACCCCTATGTCTCAGGATGTTATGCAAAGTGGCTCACGGACAGGACCCACACAATGAGGGTAGCATACCATAGTACCTACTGTATTTCAGTTACACTTGGCGTACCACAGTCCTCAGTCATAGGGCCCCTCATGTTCGGTATATGCTTCCTTGAGGTGCAGGCTAGCACAGAGGGACTTTCCCTGACTAGCTTTCCAGACAACTGCATATAAAGCGCCATGATTGATCCACCAGCTGATACTGACTCCCTCCATAAGGGTGTCACTGTGACGGATACCTGATATCAATATCATGGCCTCAAGCTGCATGACACAAGGTGCATGAACATCCCCTTTGCATTACACCAATCACCCACTGACTATCACATAGGTGGTAGTCCCCTACATACATGTCACATTGTACGTGATCGTAGTACGCACGTATGTAGCACCCACTCCTTTGATAACCATATTGCCAATGTGGCATGGATATCTTTCTACGTGGCCACCCTTATCTTTACTGGGTTTGTAGCTGGAACATAGGCACCCATTGTACCTCTGAACTCCTGACATATACACACATTCAAGGGTACAACACCCTGTTTAGGGTTTACCTTACAGAACAGCTACGGCTTTACATACCACAACATTAACAAGCCATGAGGATTATTGAGCTCCAAAGGTTGACGTATGCGGCAGAACTATGGACACCACAACTGTACACATTTGCATACTGCATACTCAGTGGTGACCTCTGCTGAACAGACAGGGCCCATGTCCACAACAATATTCATGGATATACTCCACATAAGCAACATAAGCAAAAGCCACTGAAAGCAACATGCTCATGGATATGTGCACACACGCAATGATGAGTGGGATGTGCTTGAGGGTTACATTCCCAAACCAGACACTCTCCATGCTTTGGAACATGATTCCTATGTACATCATGCAGGGACACTCAGTAGCACTGTTCATGTGATATCTCACTTGGTGGATGGGAGACACACATTTACACCAGGGATCACTGCAGTGGCTGCACTGTGCAGAGGTGTAGGTAAAACATGGCTCTGCGGTTCACAGACAGGACACTACCCTAGAGAGGTGCCACTGGTGTAAACACTGTAATTGTGCTTACACATAGACTTGCCAGACTGCATAGTACCCCACTATGAACCTGTGAAGCTATTACATGTCCTTTGTGCATGGTTAATTGAGTAGCTCTTCCATTTCATTTAGCTATCATGCTGTTACAGTGTCCCGTGACTACAAGCCATATGTATCCTGTTATTGTATATTGTACATGCCAATAGAAGATACCTTTGGTATGCATGATATGACTGTTATGCTGTGTAGAATATCTGACATATCTACCTACAATATTGTACATTACACATATTTTACATATTATCCCATAATGCAAAGCATACTTGCACAGCAGGACCACCTTAGGCATGTCATTGTTGTTATATGCCCATACACATGCCTACTGTGACAGTATATCAGCATATACTATCCCCTGCTATGGCACATATTTGTTGGACATACCCTACCACTGACGGCGGATGGTATGGAATTGTTCTGTTTAAAGCCCTCATGTAGCATCCCTTGTGGTGTCTGTGATGTTTACCTTGTGGCCCACTGCTACTATGCTCAGCAAGACATCACTACATAATACCTTTTCCCACTTTATGCATTGCGGACACTTTTAATTAATAAAACCACAACAGGCACCCAAAGAGGCAGAAGGTAATAATAAAACACGAGCCTGTAGGTGTAAGCAGCAGCAGGTTTAATCACATAAACGCCACACAATAGAAAGCGTTTTCATCCACCAGACTTCTTCAGATGTAAAATGAATGAATGAAGGCTGTGCCTGCTTATATACGCCTCCCAATTTAATTAATAGTTAAAACAATTAATTGACACCAATTAAATCCTGTAACTAAAATATTCGTGACAACCTACCAACTTGCCACAAATACAGATAAAAGTAGATAAAAACATGCACATTTTTAAAAGAACTTTAAAATAAATATATAAATACTAAAACCATCACAATGTGTTGGACAGATAAATAAACTTGAATCAAAAACCAACAAAAGGAACTTGCAAAACAATATATGTACTTATTTTATAGTTTTGCAGCTCTCATTTTTAAAATAGGGGCAATGATATATATTCATTTAGCTCTGGGAATCTATTGGCTTCCAATAACAACTGCCAAAATATTTCTCTCACCTCTATCCTATTTTCCCACGGGTCCCCCCTCACATCACATTGCACCCTCTCTACAACAAAGAAGCCCCATTTTGCTTGGGGACATGTCAGTGTATGTTTAAACAAGGCATTTTTAATATCTTCGACTCTAATAGCATATAAATGCTCATAAATCCTCCTTTTGAGTTTACGAGTAGTTTTTCCAATGTAAAATGCACCACAGGTTTTACATAGGGCTAAATAAATCAAGCCTTCACTATTACAGTTGGAAAAACTACTACTCTGAATCTGATGGTCTCTTGACAGGATGTATACAGAATCCTGTCTAAGTATATATGGGCATTGTGCACATGTCCCACATTTGTAGGTTCCCAATTTCTTACATCAAACAATAGAACCATTATGCTCCAGCAAATCCTTGAGGTTCCTGCCTTTTTTATTTGTAAATCCTAGGGTGTTGGTAAACAAAACGTCCAACTCTGAATAACACCTAAACCTCATGTAAGAAATTGGGAACCTACAAATGTGGGGCATCTGCCCAATGCCCATATATACTTAGACAGGATTCTGTATACATCCTGTCAAGAGACCATCAGATTCAGAGTAGTAGTTTTTCCAACTGTAATAGTGAAGGCTTGATTTATTTAGCCCTATGTAAAACCTGTGGTGCATTTTAAATTGGAAAAACTACTCGTAAACTCAAAAGGAGGATTTATGAACATTTATATGCTATTAGAGTCGAAGATATTAAAAATGCCTTGTTTAAACATACACTGACATGTCCCCAAGCAAAATGGGGCTTCTTTGTTGTAGAGAAGGTGCAATGTGATGTGAGGGGAGGCCCGTGGGAAAATAGGATAGAGGTGAGAGAAATATTTTGGCAGTTGTTATTGGAAGCCAATAGATTCCCAGGGCTGAATGAATACATATCTATTGCCCCTATTTTAAAAATGAGAGCTGCAAAACTATAAAATAAGTACATATATTGTTTTGCAAGTTCCTTTTGTTGGTTTTTGATTCAAGTTTATTTATCTGTCCAACACATTGTGATGGTTTTAGTATTTATATATTTATTTTAAAGTTCTTTTAAAAATGTGCATGTTTTTATCTACTTTTATCTGTATTTGTGGCAAGTTGGTAGGTTGTCAAGAATATTTTAGTTACAGGATTTAATTGGTGTCAATTAAACAATTGTTTTAACTATTAATTAAATTGGGAGGCGTATATAAGCAGGCACAGCCTTCATTCATTCATTTTACATCTGAAGAAGTCTGGTGGATGAAAATGCTTTGTATTGTGTGGCGTTTATGTGATTAAAATTGCTGCTGCTTACACCTACATGCTCGTGTTTTATTATTACCTTCTGCCTCTTTGGGTGCCTGTTGTGGTTTTACTGGTTCTTGGTTCGGTGGCACCCTTTCCTTGGAGTTTTTGGATTACTTGTTACATGGAGGTATCTGAGGCAGAGGCTAGCTTCCACGATGGGGAAGCAGTTCAAGGTACTGACCTGGATTCGCGTCTGTCTCATGTGGAGGGTCAGCTTACCCAATTGATTTCGCTTATGACGGGTAACTCTCAGCGAGGGAAAGACAATTCTTTTGATATCAAACCTATGAGGCCTACCCACAGGAAGGATTGCATTTCTACTCCTGCATGCAATCAGGAAGCTGATTTGGATCGCAGACAGTCTGATGTGCCTGTAGAGGAAGTAACTGCAACTTCTTCCGGTTTGCCGTCGAGGAGCACTAGAGGTGAGGCTGCATTACAGAAGGGAGCTGAAACTAAATTTTGTTACAATCATTTGGCATTGAATTATCAGAACCAAGGTCTAAATGGACAGTCCTCCCTTTAAGGTGAATGTGGTGTTCAGGGACATGCTCCTGTGGAAATGACTGATAGTATGGCTAATGGTGACAATGGAGTGCACGAGTGGACGGACTCTTCCTCTTTGCCTTCATGGCTTGTTAGTTACAAGTCCTTTTCCAGTCACCAAGGTACCGATAATAACTTTATTTTTAATGACCGGGATGTTGAGAAGGACAGTGAAGTGTCTTATAGAGCCAATATTAAAAAACTCACTGATTTAATTTACAAACATAAAACTCTGGGTATTGACAATTGTTACTTGCATGACTGTATTAAAAGGGATATAGTACCCAAAGGATTGCGTTTTTATAAGTTTCCAAACAATGTAGTGGAAGGCTCCCCCTTTCACGAAGAATTGTTGAGTATTTTTGACCATAGTGGTTTTGAAGTCATGAAAGCCCTGATTAAAGAAAATGAAAGGATTATGGTGCACGTATATCAGGAGATAGAATACATTAATGAAGTAGTGACCAATGATCTTTTGTTTTCTGTTGAAAATGAGAAGAGGAAATATTTTATTATTAAGCAACAGGTGGAAGAAAAATGTCATGTTATTTTTAAAAGGAAGTGTGGCAAAATAGATAGAGATTTGAGGGATTACATACAGAAAAAAGCATACCCATACCCTAAGAATGACAAATTTGGTTGAAAAAATAATTTTTTTGATAAATCTGGACCACAACACAGTACTTATTCCTCTTCTTTTCCACCAGGGGGACACAATGCCTGGGACTCTATGGACCATAGAGTGATCTACAGTGATTCAGGGATGGAGGAACATCAGGATTCAAACAATACTGAGTTCCCTGAACTTAGGAGATCAGATAGGTTAAGGCACAAATCCCCTGTGTGGTATTTTTACAGGGGTCCCCCAAATGGCACGAGATAAATAAGAGTGGTAGCCAGGAAGGGGGACTAGCCAACATGTTGGACCAATGGAGTACAGGGAATATTACTGTGGATGGACCATGTCACACCCTACATGACTTTAAAATTTACAATTACAGCAGTGAGGAGATTGACAGGAGACATTTTCTTTTATTTTCAAAAGGTTTTAAATTCATCCCTTCTACAGGGGATAATTTAGTGGACAGCTTAATAGACTTGAGGATTTTTCTATGGAAAAAGAATTTAGATATTATGTTTCAGGGGCAACAGGATGGTGGTACTAACAGTGGTATTAGAAGACCTAGTACCTATAATCCCCCTATACACCCCCAGCTAAAAAATTTTGAAAGGGAGGTCGAAGAAGAAATCAGGAATGTTTACAGGGGTGGCTGGCATGGTAAATTTAACATGACTAGAGAAGAAAAGGTACTTCTCAAATCCATTCAAGAAAATAGATACCTGAGGGTGATGCAACCCGACAAAGGTGGAGGGGTGGTCTTCATGGACAGTATTTTGTATTCCAGTAAGATGATGGATATGCTTAATGATACCAACAGGTATGTTAGGGTATCCAAGAATGAGATTAACTTAGCATATCGTAAGTTTGATTTGGCTTTACAGGACATGCCGAATGACAGTTTTATAAACCAGGACACCTTTAAGTATCTCGGTGTGGACAGAACCCGTATCCCTGCTATTTTCGGGATACCCAAGGTACATAAAAGTGTGGAGGATCCACCCCTGAGACCCACTGTGGCAGCCAATGGCTCTAAAACCCATCCGTTGGTCAAATTTTTGGATATAAAATTAAAAGATATTTGGGTTAGGGCCAATGGTATACTTAAGGACTCCTGGGAATTTTTGAGAAGCATTAATAGTAACATGTATTCAGATTCCTTAATATTTGTAACCCTTGATATTCAGGATTTATTGAATGTGATTGTACATTCTACAGGGTAAGAATGGTTCCAGGATGCCATTCACCAACATGGAAAACTTGACCACAATACTTTTCTGGTTTATACAGAGTTGATGGATTTGGTATTGAAACACAACTTTATATTTTTTGAGGGTGAGTTGTTTAAACAGATCCAGGGAGTGGCCATGGGGGCAGGTTGTGCCCCTACTTATGCCAACATTGTGCTCATGGTTTGAGAAGAGAAGTTTGTGTTCCAGTCTGAATATGCACAATATTGGGTATATTACAAACGTTACCTGGATGATATTTGCATTTTTTGGAAAGGTAGTATGGAAAAGTTAACAGAATTCATAGACTATCTAAACCATACAACTAATTTTTTGAAATTTACTTCCCATATTGCACATGACTATATGAACTTTCTAGACGTCACTATTAAAAAGGACGTCCTAGGGCAGCAGTTTACATCTAATATATATAGAAAGGAAACCTTTTCTAACTTGTACCTATATTTCACTAGTTCCCATCCGTTTAAACAAAAGAGAAGTATTATCAAGGGACAATTTGTCCGTAGGATGACCTCTTTGGACTCGGACTTCGAAGACGAAAGTCAGAGAGTCAAAGAAATGTTTATATCTAGGAAGTATTCTAACTATTTAATTGATGAGGTTTTGGAGGAAGTAAAGAATGGGAGAAAGGATAGGTTTGCCCCTATTTTGGGAACAGGAGATACAAGTGTGATAGTACCTATAAATGTGGAGGGGACCACACAACAACCAGGGGTGACGTTACCAGGGATGAAATCAAGAAACCTTGGGGGCAACTATGTGATGTTTTATAATCAGAATACCTCAAGGGTTACAAATATTATTACTCAACACTGGAGCAGGTTTAGGTGTTATTCAGAGTTGGATGTTTTGTTTACCAACACCCTAGGATTTACATATAAAAAAGGCAGGAACCTCAAAGATTTGCTGGAGCATAATGGTTCTATTGTTTCATGTAAGAAATTGGGAACCTACAAATGTGGGGCATGTGCCCAATGCCCATATATACTTAGGATTCTGTATACATCCTGTCAAGAGACCATCAGATTCATAGTAGTAGTTTTTCCAACTGTAATAGTGAAGGCTTGATTTATTTAGCCCTATGTAAAACCTGTGGTGCATTTTACATTGGAAAAACTACTTGCAAACTCAAAAGGAGGATTTATGAGCATTTATATACTATTAGAGTCGAAGATATTAAAAATGCCTTGTTTAAACATACACTGACATGCCCCCAAGCAAAATGTGGTTTCTTTGTTGTAGAGAAGGTGCGATGTGATGTGAGGGGGGACCCGTGGGAAAAAAGGATAGAGGTGAGAGAAATATTTTGGCAGTTGTTATTGTAAGCCAATAGATTCCCGGGGCTGAATGAATACATATCCATTGACCCTATTTTAAAAATGAGAGCTGCAAAACTATAAAATAAGTACATATATTGTTTTGCAAGTTCCTTTTGTTGGTTTTTGATTCAAGTTTATTTATCTGTCCAACACATTGTGATGGTTTTAGTATTTATATATTTATTTTAAAGTATATTTAAAAATGTGCATGTTTTTATCTACTTTTATCTGTATTTGTGGCAAGTTGGTAGGTTGTCACGAATATTTTAGTTACAGGATTTAATTGATGTCAATTAAACAATTGTTTTAACTATTAATTAAATTGGGAGGGTTATATAAGCAGGCACAGCCTTCATTCATTCATTTTACATCTGAAGAAGTCTGGTGGATGAAAACGCTTTGTATTGTGTGGCGTTTATGTGATTAAACCTGCTGCTGCTGCTTACACCTACAGGCTCGTGTTTTATTATTACCGTCTGCCTCTTTCGGTGCCTGTTGTGGTTTTACTGGTTCTTGTTTCTGTGGCACCCTTTCCTTGGAGTTTTTGGATTACTTTTAATTAATACAAAACAGGCTATTCATACACTAACATACTGAGTGTTCTACATACCTTGTTCGCGTTCCGAACTTTCGGAACTATCTCTACACTGTTTAAACTGTTCTATGGTATGAGCATACGGTTTGAATGTCTGGCAAGTCATCCTTATATACGTCGATACCTGTAACGTGGTTTCCTTCCGCCAGTTGGTGTTCCTGAGTGAATTATTACTTGCACATTAGCTGTGCAGCTACTCCATTCGCCAATTACGTGGCAACAGTGGGGTATAATTGAATTTTCTACTTGGGCGTTGCCCATTTGCCCTACCTTTGGGGAGACGGCCTGTATGTGCTTTGTTGTGTGTAATTGCAACTGCTATGTGTAGAGACATGGATATTTTGGATTCATGTCCCCCGTGGATTGTGTGTGACGGCTAGAGTATGTGGTTCTACGTGTGAGTGTACCTGTCATCTCAACCGTCTGATAAGAGACTATTGCAAACAAAACCTGTAACATCGCCGTCTGTTCCATTATACAACGGCTACGATTTCACATGGCACCTTTAAAAATGTGTCTCTCACAAGGTATGTTAACGTTTCTGCAGATGTAATTAAGTGACTGGATGTTTGTGCTGTTATTACAGTCTGTATTGCTATAGTTTCATGTGTGGGGGATGTAGGTGGGTGTACGTAGCATATACAGGTTTGTGGGGCGTGCATTTCTACATATTCCATATATGTGTGTGTGCTCCTTCCCTAATTAAAGACCTATCAGTTAGTAGACTTTTGTTACGGGCATATACATTGGGCCATTGTTAATTGGTTTCTATATAGTATGCAGGTGAGGTGGATACTTCCATACCTCCAGAAATACAGCGATATGTAAAGGAATGTTACTAAATGACAGCTGTCCCGTGTATTTCTGTCCCAGATATTTGCACTCATTGCAGTTGTGTTGGTAACTGAACCTCTTTGGCATGGGTTGCCACCTTTTCAAATGGCCATAGTGGGACACTTGTGGGACACACATCGGTGTTTACAGGCTGACACATACCCATGGTCAGTACACAGGATAGCACATACTTTTATCCTGAATACATTCTTATTCTTGTAGGACTTTGGCTACTTATCATATTGCATGTAACATTCGTTTCTTACATACAGGCATAACTATTTAATGCAACTATTACATAATATGTGGGACATAATAATGTCCTACAATCTTGGACATTTGCCCTTTTTAATGTTTTATGTCAGGACACAACTGCCCAGGGAGGAGCTGTCCCTCCTAATGTGGGACAGGTGGTAACCGTATACCTACGGCTAGCTATAACCACACCTACTGTAATGATCTACCTCCGAGTTGCCACTAACAGACACATGATGCAGACACACACACACACACATTACAGTCACATGGAAATGCACACGGCACCCTCAACACACACATACACAGACTACGACAATCACAAACACAGTTGAACACAGTACCTATGTGGACCGCAACACTGGCAGTGGTAACTAAATGTCCCTTCATATCGTGATAATATTACTCGCGGTTCTAGTGTTCCGGTACTATGTTCTTTTGGTCTTCCAGCCTCGTGGTTATGTGTGTCGGTATGTGACACATTCCATAGTTGGCGGTATCCTATTCATTTGCACCTCCATGGTTGTGTACATGTCGTTGACCTATCTATATATTTGCAGATATCGGTGAATCCATATATATCAACATATATCTCTCTAGCACCCTTTCTATCTGTATTATATATGTGTATATATGGGTTCACTTTATAACATCGAAATACTGAAATGTCGAATTTCAGTATTTCGAAGCTATAAAGTCGAATGTGCAAAATAGCGAACGTTCATAATCGCGAATTTGATGTATGTCGAAAATATGTCAAATTCGCGGTTAGGAAGTTGCGCTATGTAATGTCCGGGTTTGGGTTTTGTTGGTGCGCGGTGCCGTGTTTGGATGTAGGTGTTATGTCAGGTAAGTGAGTGTTTTGTAAGGGTTTTGAGTGGGAGTTAGAATGTGTGTGTGAGGGATTGGAGAATGTGTGTGTGTGAGTGAGATTTTGTGTTGTGTTTGTGCGATCTCGGAGTTAATATATATAAGTAGGGGGGGTGTGGGGGGCGCAGCCCCCCACATGGGGGGTGCAGGGGTATGTGTGTGTGAGTTGTGTATGTGTGTTTTTTTTTGTTTATGTTGTGATGTGGGTGTTTTGTTGTATGTTTAGTGTAGTTTGTGCGGTGTTTTCGGTTATGTGGTTTCGCGGTTTTTGTTTGTCGGTGTTTTGTGGATTCGGTTTTATAGTCTCGAGATACTGAAATTCGATATTTCAGTATTTCGAGGTTATGAAGTGAATCCATATATATATATATATATATATATATATATATATATATATATATATATATATATATATATATATATATATATATATATATATATATATATATATATATATATCTCTGACAGAGAGAGTGACAGGCAGAATACACCTTTCATTGTGTACTTGTCAGTGTACACTGTTTCCTGGACTCCGCACTTTTGTGTTTGAACCTGTCACATTACACACCTGCCATAGGTACATCTTGGCTACCATAGTTTTAGGTGATTGTGTACATGATTGCGGGTTCTACTCCTGGCAGTGGTCGTTTTACCCTTCAGAGCAGGCACTATTAGTACAAGGGTGAATAATGCTGGTTTCACCTGTTCTAGACATCATTGACCGTGATCTGCATGATATTCAGTGAAGCTTAGCCCTGTTTCGCACATATCCGTATAGTCATATTTAAACGATGCTTACCAGCACTGGGCAACGCATATTCCCGCTAATGTGTGCTAAATATGATCTGATGACCTGCATCCGACATGCATTATTCGTGCCTTCGGGATTACGTTGCATCCCTTGCAGGACGTGGGACCGGGAACATGCACGACGGTCACTGCATTTACCACTTGGGCATCTGGGATTTGCACACGTGTTATGGCATTTTGTATGTGGACTATACTACGGCTGTTACTCCATACTGCAATCACATGGGTAACTCAGTTAGTTTACATATGGATGAGTCATATTAATGGTATGTCCATGTGATGTGTAATGGATGTGCTCCAGCATTGGGTATGTATATCACAGTGAGCCACACACTATAATGTGCTACACCTTCAAACGACCGTAGCTGGAGCATGGTGGGGTGACAGATACCTGTCATGGGTATACCCCATGCCTTGACACAACATCCATGATTACATTATGTGGAGCCCCTCATTAACGCACCAGGGAATCCGTGCAGAGTGTGTGGAGAACAGTGATTACACACATGGGATCCCGCAATTGCCTCTGCTCCACTGAGCGACAGTTGGTTACTTGATGTTGTGGCGACAGCAGACACTGTTTGCCTTGATTGGTGTATGGCCTCTGACAATCGGGCGTGTACCTACCGATGTACCTAGGGACCTATACACACAGTACCAACATATGCTGATAGGTGCGTGTACTGTTCAGGTGTTGACATTCCTTGTTCCAATAGCTGTTGTGTGTACAATGGTTGAGGGCTGCCTGTGTAGGATTCACACAGTAGCCCACCTATACATTACAATTTACAGGTGGTCGTGTGTGTGTGCCATCCATTTTACTGTGTGTGCAGGTGGAGAGGTGTGTCAGTCCGTAGGGGCCTACACTGTCATAGTATGTGCTATACGTTCCCTCTTTGCCAAGGCATAGGCATATTGGGCACACGTCCGTCTGTCTACTGTGGCTGGCACAGGGTGTTCGTGGTCTGAATCCCTCTGTGCCTGTGATGGCCTTGTCAACTGCGGTGAGCTATGAGGGCCTTCACCATTTTGTCCCTGCTGCAGCTGTTTCTGCAGGATCATATTATGTAGCATGGCACATACTGTGAAGATGTGGGCACACATGCCTGGAGAGTACTGCAAGGCTCCACCAGATGTGTCCAAGCAATGGAACCGTGATTTCAGCATCCTGAACACACACTCTATGATGATTCTGATTTGTGCGTGTGCCTCATTATGGCATTCTTGCATGGGTGTGTGTGCATTTCTGATGAGAGTCATCATCCACGGCTCCAGTGCATAGCCAGCATTCCCCACAAGGTGGCCATGTGGGATGTCCCCCCTGACAAATACCTGATACAGCTGTGAGGCATGCCAGATATGGGAGTCATGGTAGCTTCCAGGGCTGCCAGCACACATCCATGATAATGCCTTGGGCATTGCACATGACCTGGCAGTTGATGGAGTGGAATCCCTTGTGGTTTATGTAGTGCCTACCATGCTCACCGGGTGGTGACTTGATATGTATGTGCGTGCAGTCTATCGCACCCAGTACCTCCAGGTAGTGTACCACATGGTGGAAGTGATGCATATTGCTGGCCAACTCCTCCTGAGTTCGGGGGAAGTATATATGCTCATTGGCATGTGGTAACATGGCATCCAGGAACTGGTGTAGTACCCTGGATGCTGATGCCTGTGAGATCCCCATTATATCTCCTGTTGGCCTTTGAAAGTAACCTGTGGCTAGTATTCGCAAGCTTACACATACCTTCATGTCCACTGGGATGGGTTCCCCTCTGTTGTTTCTGGATCACAGGCGTGGCCGGCACAGCTCAACTATTTGCTGTAAGATGTCCCTGTCCACCCTGTAATGCTCTACTATCTCCAGATCATGTAGCCCCTGGTAGGTTACCCTTGGTCTGAACACTCTTCTCCTCCTCCAGGGCCTGCGGTGGTTGTCAGCATCATCCTCCACAACACCGTCAGTCTCTAACACATGGTGATGAATCACAGCTATGGCAGCTCCCAACATGTACATTTTAAAAGTTCCCCGTGTGTTTACACCTATGGTGCAGTGTTTGGGAATACACAGGTGTGTGGGGTGCTTTCACACTTTATACTATTGCGCTGTGAACACCAATGATGTCATAGGGTGTGTATGTACGATCGTAGCTACAGGGTATCTTATGTGTTTTACTACAGGAACTACTATTGTGGTGCCTTTGGTGTTGAATTACATTTGGCTGCCATGGATTACCTCTTGCCCTTCCCTTTACATTTCTTCACGTTTCACCTACCATTTTCTGGCATGCATCCAGCAGCCTGCTTTCATTTGTACTTTCCTAGACCTGGCTTATCTTGCGTAATGTGTTCTATTGCCGGTCTACTGTAGGTTTGCTTTGCTCTGCTATGACAGTTCTCTTTCCTGTTTTGCAGGTTTCTGCGAGCAGACTTGTCACCTGCCGTCGATTGCCCTCTGTGAGTTAATAGGTGTTAATTGCTCAGTTGTACTCCAATTACCCTACTGCGGCATTTCCTTCTTTTCTTCCCCTGACCTTCCTGTTTGTGCTATGGTGCGTGGCGCATGCATCCACTTACCGGGTTTTGGGTACGTTTTCATCCCTGTACACATGCACTTTCGGGCACCGTATGTGCTCTCAGCTAAACAATGCTATACCTACCTCCCCACCCCTGTCCTGCAGATTTGCTTAGCTACGGCCAGGCCAGATTTGCATTGCTCCAATGTGCTTACAGCTATGGTGGCACACCCCACTGCTGTCATGTATACCTCTGAGCCACTCCTCAGTGTTGTAGCGCTGCGCCGTATGGTACATCCTTAATCCGGTGGGACGTTTGCGATTCAGTATTACCTGTCTCATTTGCATGGCATTGACTACTAATTCATAGTTACCATGCCAAACACTGTCACAGACCCTTAGCAACCCTTGCAGCTTGGTTGTGGTGTACTATGCATACAGTTGAGTATTATGGTGAAATCCTGATTTGTATTACATTGCGATTTTGTGACATTTGTATATATTTTCTTTGTGTTCCTGTTTGTGCACACATGCCTTGCGGTTGTACTTTGCGTTACTGTGGACATGACATTAAATGTTGTTTTTTAAGTGTTCTGCATCTTTTCTTATGCCGTTGGCTGTATATTTAGCCATTGGCATATGATAACTTTGTAATACATGAGTCTGGTCCACTTTCATAGCTCCGATGTTCTGTTTGAAAAAATGTAAACCATGTTTTTTGGGTTACATTTCTGTGGGCTTACCAGCACCACTTCATGAATTGCTATGTACCTTCATTTGCATGGTGCAGCACTGCGCATGGGGTGATTAGCATAACTAAGCTGAGGGCTGCGCAGTTCTGGTATATGCCGGTAGTGCACGTGGAATTGGATCGTACCTGAATCACTTGGCGGCCATATTTGGCGTTATACCGCCTACGCTATGGCTGCGCCTGGCGCAAGCTTCATGAATCCCGGGGAGCATCTCAGAAAACACTCTACTGCTAGTCAGATAACTGACTGCAGGATATATAAGTTAAAAATTTGGAAAATGCAGCAAGTATTGTCAAAAAGAGTACATTTGCAGACGAAATTGAAGTGTATTAACCCACCAGATGCGCAGTAGAAAGCCCCACCCAAACCCCGCCTGCGAGCATTTTTACTGCACCGCCCACCGTTTGATTGAAAGATGCCACCATAACACAAGGTAATATATGCGATAGCTGCGAATGCAACCAAAACACAAGTTAATTGTACAAAACGATTAGATTATAAAGAAACATCATATGTATAACATAAAAATGTAGATGCGATTGCTGTGAAATCAAATCATTTTTTTATTTCGCAAATTGGGGCAAAAGTCCAAAGGCAAGTTGTGCATATTTGTTTATTTTATGAACTTAGGCTAAACAGACACCCACAACCTCTAACACATCAGGAAGCATAAGTTATGAAGCGACTCATGAGTATAGTTCATTTTCCTTTTCAGAGCCTTCAACCTGATCCACTGCTTGTGTAACATATAAGCTGAATTATTTCCATTAATGAATAACAAATTTATGGTATGCAATATAATAGTGTCAGGAAATTACTGGAGGACGCACTTATCTGAAATGTGAAAAAAGGAAGCTGGAGAGTTCCTTGTAGCTGATAAACAGAGATTCACGTTACTGTTACTGAGAAGTGTAAAAGGGGTTGACTCCAAGGAGATATCCCTTACCCAGAAAGGTGCAAAGCCACAGTATCTCAAGTATTTATTACACCAGGGATCACAAAATAAAGAATAAAAAAGGAGATATTTCAGCATGGGTTACAACACACCATAATGGAGGTCAGGTCACGTTACACTGTACCGCCCATCTGTCAGACACAGTCCAGTAATGTTTCTGTCTTCTTTAAGCAATAACACTAGTTATAAATGTAACGTGACACAAAACAGTTGCAAAAAATCTAAAACGTGTAGGTTTGTTATTGCGTGTATTTTGTGACGATATTTTACTACAATGCACTGTAGCAAGCCCCACCTCCGTATGACATTGGTTGAGATTTTAATTGTCATACCTCTTACTTTTTGAAGAAATAAATGTTTACCTAAAGTATGTTGCTCTTAAGAAGATGACGAGTAAAATATATGCGTCATAACGTCCAGTGAGAGGCTTTAATCCCCACACTCTCCACCATAATATTGAACGGAGCTTAAAATTATGTATAGGAGGGAGGCGGCAGCTCCAGCCCCATTGCTGGATGATGTAGCTGTCATTAAGGCAGAAATACTCAACATTAGAGTTTCTGATTTTTGAACTTTTATCTAACTAAACATTTTAATATTGACAAAGTACAAATTTAGAATAACATTTAAAAAAGTCCCAGCTTCCACACTTAAATAATAACCCAGCTGGGATGTCAGTAAAGTCAGAAACAACCACACCTGAGCGAACATGGATGATGAATCCTAAGGCAACCTATCCCCAGGGTTAATATACTCTAACCCTAACCATGCCCTATGTTCGATCAACACTTCTGAGAGCTAAAGTGAGACAAAGGGGAGGGTATCCACCGCTGCTACTGTCAATCACGGCACATTGCCATTGTTAATCCCAATCTCCCGCATTTCAATCACGGTGGGCACGCCCATTCCTGTGCGAACTCGGTGGTGGGTTAATACACTTCAATTTCACCCATTTGCAGTACAAAAATTACATTCGCAATTGTAAAACAGCAAGGTAAAGAATATTATGAAAAAAGAAGAAATAGCCTTACTTACATGGCAAGCAGACCACACTTCACCTAAAAGGGGATCAGAAGTAATTTAAAAATTGCACCCAGATGGAAGTCTAATACTTATTAGGTTCAAGGGGGAGGGTTGGTGCTAGCAGGAATACCTGCCATAGAGGTCCTCTCACTGAATTTGCATACAGAGCTAGAGTGAGTAGATTCGTGGAGGAACTGCCAGAAACAATCAGCTAAATTGGTGAGTGTAAGTTTGGCAGTAAGGTTAAAACATCAGGTCTCCAACTTATTATTATTATTATTATTATGCAACTGTTTTTGTTGAGGCTTTACATAATAGAAAGGATTCGGCATTCTCACTAAAAATATATGGTTAGAGATGTGTTGCAGCTAGGGTGGGCTGAAAGTTCTGACTACAGATTTACAATTAGACTTAAGTTACAGTTGCTCTAGCAGTAAGGGGAAAATTAAATTGCATTGAAGATTACAACACAGAGGGTTGTTAATTAGGGGAAGAGGGGGAGGGTGAATGCTGTGGGTAGGGTCCATGTTAAGTGTGCTCACCACTGAGACCATCTTTAACAAAAGAGAAAAAAGATGATAAAAAAGCAGTATAAAGCAAGCTATGCAGATTTGAAGTAAAAAAAATTAAATATTAAGGCTAGTGGGAAGATACATACAAACTAATCAAATCAGGTCTATATTTCTTTGTTAAATTCAGACGTCATCTGCACTGTAGTGATGTTCACACTTCAGATGGTTTCAGGCAATTGGAGTTGTCAGGGTGTGGACTTCATTACTGAATCACAAAGTTATCAAAGCAGGTATATATTTCTTTGATAAATTTTGAAGTCTGCACTGGAGTGTTGCTCACCCTTCAGATCATTTCAAGCAGTTGAAGTTGTCATGGTGTGGACTTCTTTACTGATTGGCCTATTTAGACATGAACTAGAAGAGAGAAGTTATGAATAGACTGCAAAGAGATTAGAAAATATAAGGAAAGAATACCTTAAGAATAATAACAGCAAAATAACTAGACAGCTCTTGGACAGCAACAGTTTAACACCCCCTGCAACAGATTTAGTTGCAATACAAGGCTGTTCGCTGCACATTTTGTTCAACAAAAGGATATAAAACAGCAGAGAGGAGAGGGAGGGAAAGGAGAAGAGTAGTTCTCATAGCGATTGAGTGTACGATTCAAAGTGCTGTGGTAATCAGAAATTGCATAGTAACAGTGTACATGTCGGTAGAATCAATAACTTGTGGAGTATTATACCATAATAGCTAACAGAAAGCATTGTTACATCCTTAAGACTAACGCAGAGCAGTTGAAAAATACAGATGGCAAAAATTCCTGTTACTGTGAAAACTTCTTTTAGGCAAAAGTGTTAGACATGAAATAAACAGCTAGCCTTTCAGTTTATGAGGCAATAGTATAGACAGCATCGCAGGTAACACGCTGCTGCTAGTCAGATGACTGACTGTAGGATATGTAAGTTAAACATTTGAAAAATGTAGCAAGTATTGTCAAAGTGTACATGTGCAGAACAAAAATAACATATGGTATAACAATAACTCCTAACGATGTGGACATCCTACAAAAGGTCCTCACTGAGACAGATGCCTGGTGTCAAAGCCATGGCCTCAAGCTCAATGCCAAAAAGTGCATTGTCATCCCCTTTGGTAAAAACTCTGTACCCTTGAACTACAACATAGGCGGTAGTATACTTAACACCAAAAGTTATTTAAGAGACCTTGGGACACAGGTGGACAGTAGTCTCTCCTTTGATAATCATATCGCCACAGTAGTCAGGAAATCCTTCTATGTGGCACACCTCATCACAAAAGGTTTCTCATCCAGAAAAAAAGAGGTCATTGTTCCCCTCTACTCATCACTCATTAGACCCATTATAGAGTACAATGCCCCTTTTGGTATGTACCTCACAAGACATCTACAACAACTAGAAAGAGCGCAGAAATACCTCACAAAGAGGATTACCAGCCTCAAACAGATGTCCTACGCAGACCTTCTCAAAAAACTCCAGCTTTACTCCATTGCATATCGCCTACTCAGAGGTGATCTCTGCCTAACATACAAAGCTATGTCAAACCCAGAGCTGTTGGACATGCTCCACTTAAAGAAATCCCAATCCCTCTGAGATACACGCTCTAGGGACCTAAACCTTGTCACCACAATAAACAGAACATGCCGGAGGGATAGATTCCTGTCCCTTAGACTTCCCATACTCTGGAATAAACTACCTATCTATATCAAACAATGCTCCTCATTAGCACTCTTCAAGAAAAATCTTGATGATTGGATGGGAAATAGGAAATTCACCCCGTGGATCACCTCTGTGGCTCTGCTCGACAGTGGCACAGGAAAATAATTTTCTTGGGTGACAAAAGCCAGGGTACCTTTTTGGCTGGGCTTGTATAGGCCCCAGGGCCAATAGCCTAGTACCCACCTATGAACCTATATGCAGTTGCAATACAGCAAGCTAAATGATATTATGAAAGAAGAAGAAATAGCTTCATTTACATGGTTAGCACACCTTGCGGGACCTACAAGGGGGATCAGCAGTAATTTAAAAATGGCACTCTGATGCAAGTCCAGTACTTCTAGGTATAAGGGGAGGGGAAGTGGTAGTAATACCTGCCATATAGGTCCTCTCACTGAATTTGCATACAGAGCTAGAGTGAGCAGATTTGGGAAGGAACCACCAAAAACAATCAGCTAAATTGGGGACTGTAAGTTTGGCAGTAAGGTTAAAATATCCGGTCTCCAACTTATTATTATATAACTGTTTTTGTTGAGGTTTTATGTAATAGAAAGGATTTGGTGTTTTGACTAAAAAATACATGGCTAGAGATGGGTTGCAAATGGGCTGAGTTAACTATGTTGACTACAGATTTACAATTAGACTTGTGGTACAGTTGTTTTAGCAGTAATGACAAAATTAAATTGCACTGAAGAGTATGAAAGAGAGGGATGTTAAGCAGGGTGCGAGGGGGAGGGTGAAGAATGTGGGTAGTGTCCAGCCTAAGTGTTCTCACCACTGAGACCATCTTTAACAAAAGCAAAAAAAAAAAAAGAAAAAATTCAGTAGAGAGCAAGTTACGCAGAGCTGAAGCAAAAAATAAAATATTAAGGCCAGGGGGAAAGATTTATACACTTATCAAATCATGGCTATATTTCTTTGTTAAATTTTGAAGTCATCTGCACTATAGTGATGTTTGCACTTCAGATGGTTTCAGGCAGATGGAATTGTCAGGGTATGGACTTCGTTACTGACTGGCAAACTTACCAAAGGTCAGTATTTCCTTGTTAAATTCTGAAGTCATCTACACTGTAGTGATGTTCACACTTCAGATGGTTTCAGGCAGTTGGAGTTGTCAAGGTGCAGACTTCAGTATTGATTGGCAAACTTATCAAAGCCGGTCTACATTTCTGTGTTAAATCCTGAAGTCATCTGTACTGTAATGATGTTTGCGTTTCAGATGGTTTCAGACAGTTGGAGTTGTTAGGGTGTGGACTTCATTACTGATTGGAAAACTTATCAAAGCAGGTCAATATTTCCTTTTTTAATTCTGAAGTCGTCTACACAGTAGTTATGTTTGCACTTCAGATGGCTTCAGGCAGTTGGAGTTGTCAAGCTGCAGACCATTATTGATTGGCAAACTTGTCAAAGAAGTTCTATATTTCTTTGTTAAATTCTGAAGTCATCTGCACTGTACTGGTGTTCGCTTTTCAGATGGTTTCAGGCAGTTGGAGTTTATCAGGGTGCGAAATTCATTACTGATTGGCAAACTTATCAAAGCAGACATATATTTCTTTGGGAAGTTTTGAAATCATTTGCACTGTAGTGATATTCACACTTCAGATGCTTTCAGGAAGATGGAGTTGTCATGGTATGGACCGTTACTGACTGGGAAACTTAAAGGAGGTCTATATCCATTTGTTAAATGCCGAAGTCGTATGCACTGTAGTGATCTTTGCATTTCAGATGGTTTCAAGCAGTGAGAGTTGTCATGGTGCAGACTTCATTACTGATTGGCAAATTTATCAAAGCAGGTCTGCATTTCTTTGTTAAATTCTGAAGTCATCTGTACTGGGGTGATGCTCGCTTTTCATATGGTTTCAGGCAGTTGGAGATGTCAGGGTATGGACTTCATTACTGATTGGCAAACTTATCAAAGCAGGTCTGTATTACTTTTTTAAATTGTGAAATTCTCTACACTGGAGTCTTGTTCTCACTTCAGTTTCAGGCAGTTGTTATTGACAGGATGTGGACTCCATTACTGATTGGCAAACTTATGAAAGCAGCTCTATATTTCTTTGTTAAATTCTGAAGTCGTCTGCACTGTAATGATCTTCATACTTCAGATGGTTTCAGGCAGTTGGAGCTATCAGCGTACAGACTTCATTACTGATTGGCAAATTTATAAAAGCAGGTCTGCATTTCTTTGTTAAATTCTGAAGTCATCTGCACTGGAGTGATGCTCACTTTTCAAATGGTTTTGGGCAGATGGAGTTGTCAAGGTATGGACTTTGTTAATAATTGGAAAACTTATCAAAGCACGTCTGTATTACTTTGCTGTATCCAGGACTGTTTGTAAGCTCCTGAGTCACCCAAGCCTTTCTGTGTTGGAGGGAAGCCTTCTAGCGTATCAGTGGGAGTGGTAAGCACTAGGTAACCCATCTACCACATAAGGAGTGGTTCTGGCCCAGAAATTGTAGTTATTGGGTGTTTGGGCAGTTTTTCCATCTCTCTCAACTTTCTGATGTCAGAGCCCGCATTTGCACTTGTTTCCCTCCTTCCCTGTAACTAGTCTAGTCCAGATACAGATTTGCTGTATCCAGGACTGTTTGTAAGCTCCTGACCCCCCCACCCCAAGCCTTTCTGTGTAAAAGGGAAGCCTGCTAGCTTATCAGTGGTAAGCAAACAAACAAAATGAATCCACTTAGCCTTGCCAAAGTCCTGCGAATCCAAAATAAGCAAAACAGAAGAAAAGATGGCAGGACACTGCTGCTGCTCAATAAAACTTTTAATAAAAACTTTAAAACAAGTAAACGAAGTAATCCAAATGCAGACAAAATGAAAAAAGGTGAAAAAGGTTAGCTTTGGTTACACCTTCATCAGACAACAAACACTGCATGCACATTCTTTTTAAAGAGTCACAACCAATAAAACCTTATAGGTCAATGAAACACGCTCTTCAGGAGTGTGGGTTTTAAAGGAATAACATCATTTAAACCTGGGGGTAGGTGGGCCATTAAGTCTATAATCCACTGGATTATAGACTTAATGGCCCACCTACCCCCAGGTTTAAATGATGTTATTCCTTTAAAACCCACACTCCTGAAGAGGCGTGTGTTTCATTGACCTATAAGGTTTTTATTGGTTGTGACTCTTTTTAAAAAGAATGTGCATGCAGTGTTTGTTGTCTGATGAAGGGTGTAACCCGAAAGCGTTTTATTGAGCAGCAGCAGTGTCCTGCCATCTTTTCTTCTGTTTTATCAGTGGTAAGCACTAGGTAACCTAGCTATCACATAAGGAGTGGTTTCTGGCCCAGACAAGTTATTGGCCGTTTGGGCAATTTTTCATCTCTCTCAATGTTCTGATTTAAAAGCCCGCATTTGTACTTGTTTCTTTCCTGTAACTAGTCTAGTTCAGATACAGATTCTTAGTTTTAGCACTTGAATTTGCTTATTTGTGCTCAGCACTTGTTCAGAACTTGTAGTAATTTGTAGCTTATTTAGTGCATGCAACATCACTCAACCTTCTTCATTACCTAGAAGAAAACAGTTCTTGTACTTACTTTCCTCACTTGCTTAGAGAAAAACAGCTCTTGTACTCACTTTCCACACTTGTCTAGAGGAAAATAGTTTTTTATTCAGCCATGTCCAAGGGTCAGCTCCCAGTGTTCTCTCCTGTTTATCTGATGAATCTGGGCATCTTGGGGCAATGTAGCAATTGTCTCATGTACACAGACAACCCTCTCCTACCACCCAACACTACAACCTGTGAGAGATGGACTTATCTAGCCAAAGTGGAGGTAAAGCTCTCTCCAATCAAGACTGAACATAGTCCCACTAAACCTACACCACCAAAATCCACGCATAGAAACACAAAAAACACAAAAAACATTTGCAGAGGCTCTCAATAATAATCTGCTTAAGCAACAGAGACCTCCAAAGCAGAAACGCAATCAACCTCCACCCCCCCAACACAACCCAAATGACACATAGCCCACAAACTCAGTGTGCCACTCAACCACAACCCATAAGGCAAAACATACCCAACACACTAGTCATAGGTGACTCTATAGTGAGGCACACTGATGTCTCACTGACCAGACTAAACAAGGAGAAGGTTACCGTCAGCTGCCTGTCGGGTGCCAGCATCTGCCACTTAACCCAAGCACTCAGGTCAGTCCACAAGTACAAATATAAGTCTGTCATTGTCCATGTTGGCGTGAATGACCTGAGATGTACCTCCCTGGACTACAAGAAAAGAGACATGGAAGAGCTCTCCAATCTTGTAGCCCAGGCAGGTATGACCCTAGCTCTGAGTAGCATCATGCCATCACCCAGAATGATACCACAGTACAAGGACAAAATGATTGACTTCAAAAATTGGCTAAGCTTCTGTTGTCATTCTAAGGGGATCCTGTATCTGTCTGCCTGGGGCAACATGGTTGACAGCCCACAATGCTTTGCCAGAGATGGCCTGCACCTGTCACCCCTGGGATTCTGGATACTGGCTAAGGCTCCTGACACCCCTATAGTGCCTTTTTATAGGCAAGGTTCAAATGACAAATTCACCACCGTAACAGGAACAGGCAAGCAAAAACTGAGGGTAATGCTACTCAATGCTAGGAGTCTAAACCTCAAAATGCACTCACTCGAGGCACTCTCCAAAATGGAGAACATCTATATCTGAGCAGTGACTGAGACCTGGTTCAAGGCTCCCGAGAGAACCCCAGTACTACCAGGCTATAATTCATACCACACATTTTGGCCACAAAACCCGGACTAAAACACGAAGGGCGAAGGTGTGTCCATATTCATCAAGGACATTCACACCTCCAGGCTAGTTGCAAAACATGATGCCTCTGAAATCATCCAAGTGCAACTAACCCAGGGCAAAAATGCATTCCAAATTGTAGCTTGTTATAGATCCCCCACCATGACCCATGACCCTCACTCCTCGGTTCCTGGGGACATTGGAAAAAATGAGGGTCCAACCAAATACCATAATAATGGGCGATTTCAACTACCATAACAAACTAGTAAATCTACTCTTGTACTAACCCCCTTGCTCAATAATTCCTGGAATTTATAAACTAATGCCCTGGGTCAACTTGTCAACACCCCCACCAGTGGCAGCAATATTCTGGACCTGGTCATTACCAACATGGGTGACCGGTGCTCAACACCTGAGATCAACTCCTTGCTAGTTAGATCAGACCATAAACTAATCACCCTAGATATCCACATCCCGACCCCACCCTCACACAAGGAAACCATTATAAAAAATGTTTCCAAAGTGAACTTCACGCTACTCAAAACTGAGGTGACTAACTTCACGACGCCCCTGCAGATGGACAGCACAGTCAATACAGTCATGACTGCTGAATCCTACACAAAAGCACTCTACAAGCACCTGCATGAGTGCATGTATCATGCTATCCCCAACAAAACCAAGACACTACCCTCCAAAAAAAAGGAAGCCGATCTGGTGGTCCCCTGCCATTAACAAACTCTACAACAGAAGGAAGAAACTGTTGCAAAAAAGAGAGTAAAAACCCAGGTATGGAGGAACTCACTGATGGGCTTCAGTAAGAAATTAAGATCTCTCAAAATCCTTCAAAGCTAATTTTGAATGAAAAATTGCCACGGGTTCCAAAGACAACCACAAGGCATTCTTTAGCTATGTCAAGAATCTCCATGGCAATGCCCAGATCTGCACCAAGCTACAACAGAACAGCACAAAATATTCAGAGCCAACTGATATTGCCAACATATTGGCAAATAGGTTCAGTGTAAACTTTACTCCCCCCTCACCCCCCAAAGGGCCTATAACTATACCAGATGGTTGTAGAGCCCCAGCAATCACAAACACACAGGTAAAAATGGCACTCTCTAAAGGCAAAAACACAGCATCCATGGGACCGGACAACATCCCAGGCTGCATCTTACACAAACTCCAAAATGAACTAGCCCCCCACCTAAAATCCATGTTCAGTCATAGCCTCACCACAGGCTATGTGCCCACAGAATGGCACACAGCAACGGTTATTCCACTCCACAAAGGAGGAACCACCACAGAGCACGGGAGCTATCGACCTATTAGCCTGACAAGCCTGGTCTGCAAGGCCATGGAGCGTATCACCATGGAACTCATAAACAAAGACATTGGTAACCTCCAAACTATGGATGCTACCCAATTCGGATTTGTAAAAGGTAGGTCATGTCTCCTAAACCTGGTAGACTTCTTTGAAACGGTTACTAAGGCCATAGATGAGGGCAAGGTGGTCCACACAGCCTACCTGGACCTCACTAAAGCCTTTGACACTAGCTCTCATTCAGGAATCATAGACAAACTCATTAACCTTAACATAAACCCTTACGTCACGAGATATGTGGCCAACTGACAGAACCCACACGGTAAGAGTTGCAGACTCCAGATTCAACACCACACCAGTGATAAGTGGAGTGCCCTAGAGTTCAGTCTTGGGACCCCTCCTGTTTGGTATATACTTCTCTGAAGTGCAAACGAACACCAAGGGTCTATGGATAACCAAGTTCACATGACTGCAAACTGGGTGCCATTATCGATTCCCCTGCCGATGTAGACATCCTGCAAAAGGACCTCAATGAGACAGACATCTGGTGTCAAAATCATGGCCTCAAGCTAAATGCTAAAAAGTGCAGTATTATCCCCTTTGGTAAAAACAAGGTAACCATGAATTACCAAATAGGGGGAAGTTCACTTAACACAGAAAGTGTGATAAGAGACCTTGTGACCCAAGTGGATAGTAACCTCTCTTTTGATAACCGCATTGCCACAGTGGTCAGAAAATCTTTCTACGTGGCCCACTTAATCAGAAAAAGGGTTTGCATCTAGAAATAAGGAAGTCATCGTTCCCCACTACTCATCACTTATCAGACCCCCTCATTGAATACAATGCCCCATTTGGGATGTACCTCACAAGACACCTACAACAACATGAGAGGCCTCAAAAGTACCTCTCCAAGAGGATTGCTGGCCTCAAAGAATTGCCCTATGCCAACCAGCTCAAGAAACTCAAACTCTACTCGGTCGCATACCGCTTACTCTGAGGAGACCTCTATCTGACATACAAAGCTATGTCAAACCCAGAATTGTTGGACATGCTCCACTTGAAGAAATCACAGTCTCCCTGAGATACACACTCTAGGGACCTAAACCTCACCACAACAATAAATAGGACATGCTGGAGGGATAGATTCTTGTCCCAGAGACTTCCCATGCTCTGGAACAAAATTCCCATCCACATCAAGCAGAGCTCATCATTAGCACTCTTCAAGAAAAACCTGGATAAGTGGATGGGCGATAGGAAATTCACCCCTGGGATTATGTCTGGGGCAGTGCTCATTAGAGGGGCAGGAAGTTAACAATACATGGGTGGGGAAAGACAATACACTGTTGGCTAGGCTTGCTTTGGACCTTGGGCCAATAGCCTAGTACCTACCTATGAACCTATAAACCTATAATGCATCTGAGGTTATCCAAGTGCAAATAACTCCGGGCAAAACTGCAATCCAAATTGTAGCTTGCCACAGATTCCCCACCATGCCCCAGGATTCCCACTACACTTTTCTTGATATACTGGAAAATATTAGGGTTCAACCAAATACCCTAATAATGGGTGATTTCAACTACCCCACCATTAACTGGGAAAGCTACTCATGTACCAACTCCTTTGCTCAACCCTTTCTGGAATTCATAAATTCCAATGCCCTGGATTAACTTATCCACACCCCCCACCAGGGCCAACATCCACACCTCCACCAGGGCCAACAATATCCTAGACCTAGTCATTACCAACATGAGTGACCGGTGTTCCACACCTGAAGTCAACTCCTTGTTGGTCAGATACAACCATAAGCTAATCACCCTAGATATCCACATTCTGCCCCCACCTCCCATTAAGGAAACAACAGTAAAGAATTTCTCCAAAGCCAACTTCATGCTTCTTAAGACAGAAGTGGTGAACTTCATGACACCCCTGAAGATGGACAATACAGTTACGACTGCTGAATCCTACACAAATGCAGTCTATAAGCACTACACAAGTGCATGGATCATGCTATCCCAAACAGAACCAAGACGCTATCCTCCAAAAAAGGAAGCCAATCTGGTGGTCCCCTGCCATAAACAAACTACAGCAGAAGGAAGAAACTGTTGCAAAAGAGAGTAAAATCCCATGAGTGGAGGAGCTCCCTGGTCAGCCTCAGTAAGAAGCTGAAATCTCTTATAAGATCCTCCAACGCTAGCTACAAAAACAAAATCACCACTGATTCTAAGGACAACCACAAAGCATTCCATAGCTACGTCAAGAATCTCAATGGCAACACCCAGATCTGCTCTAAGTTACAGAACAACAGCATGAAAATTACAGAACCAACTGATATTGCCAACATCCTGGCAGATAGGTTCAGTGCTAACTTTACCCCCCTCTCAACCCCTAAAGGGCCCATATCTATACAGGAAGAATGTAGAGTATCTGTAATCACAACTACGCAGGTAAAAGCTGCACTCTCTAAAGCCAAAAACACAGCATCCATGGGACCAGATAACATCCCAGGCTGCATTTTACACAAACTTCAGAATGAATTAGCTCCCCACCTAAGCACCATGATCAATCATAGCCTCACGTCAGGCTTTGTGCCCACTGAATGGCACACAGCAACAGTTATCCCACTCCACAAAGGGGGAGCCACCACCACTGATCCTGGGAACTATCACCCTATTAGCCTGACGAACCTGGTCTGTAAGGCCATGGAATGTATCATCATGGAACTCAAACAAAAACACTGGTAACTTCCAAACTCTGAACCCCACTTAGTTTGGGTTTGTGAAAGGCAGATCATGCCTTCTGAACCAGATTGACTTCTTTGATGCAGTCACCAAAGCCGTAGACGAGGGTAAGGTGGTTCACACAGCCTATCTTGACCTCGCCAAGGTTTTTGACACCATCACCTATTCTGGAATTATAGCTAAACTCACTAAACTAGGTATAAATCCCTACATCACAAGATGGGTTGCCAAGTGGCTCACTGACAGAATCCACACTGTAAAAGTTGCAGACTCCAAATGTGACTTCAAACCAGTGACAAGCGGAGTACCACAGGATTCAGTCCTGGGACCTCTCCTCTTTGGTATCTACTTCTCTGAAGTACAGGCTAACACAGAAACCCTTTGGCTAACAAAGTTCACAGATGGCTGCAAACTACGAGCCATAGTTGAGTCCCCAAATGATGTGGACATCCTACAGAAGAGCCTCACTGAGACAGATGCCTGGTGTCAGAGTTATGGCCTGAAGCTCAATGCCAAAAAGTGCATTGTCATCCCCTTTGGTAAAAACCTCTGTATCCATGAACTACTACTTAATGCTGAATGTGTGATAAGAGACTTGGGACTCAGGTGGACAATAGTCTCTCCTTTGATAATCACATCGCACAGTAGTCAGGAAATCCTTCTATGTGGCACACATCACAAAAGGGTTCTTATCCAGGAAAAAAGAGGTCATGGTTCCCCTCTACTCGAAACTCATTAGACCCATTAAAGAATACAATGCCCCTTTTGGAATGTACCTCACAAGACATCTGCAGCAGCTGGAAAGGCCAGAGAAGTACCTCACAAAGGAAGTACCTCACAAAGAGGATTACTGGCCTCAAACAGATGCCCTACACTGACCTTCTCAAAAAACTCCAGTTTTACTCCATAGCATATCATCTACTCCGAGGTTATCTCTGCCTAAAATATAAAGCCATGTCAATCCCAGAGCTGTTGGACATGCTACACTTAAAGAAATCCCAATCCCTCCGAGCTACATGCTCTAGGGACCTAAATCTTGTCACCACAATAAACAGTATGTGCTGGAGGGATAGATTCCTTTCCCAGAGACTTCCCATACTCTGGAACAAGCTACCCGTCTATGTCAAGCAAAGTTCTTCATTAGCACTCTTCAAGAAAAATCTTGATGAGTGGTTGGGAAATAGGAAATATACCCTGGGAATCACTTCTGTGGCTCTGCTCGACAGGGGCACAGGAAAATAACTTTCTTGGGGGGCGTAAGCCAGGGAACCTTGTTGGCTAGGCTTATTTAGGCCCTTGGGCTGATAGCCTAGTAAGTACCTATGAACTTATGTTAAATTCTAAGGTCATCTGCACTGTAGTGATGTTTGCACTGCAGATGGTTTCAGGCAGTTGGAGTTGTCAGCATGCAGATTTTATTACTAGTTCGCAAAGTTATTAAAGCAGGTGTATATTTCTTCATTAAATTCTGAAATCATCTGCACTGTAGTGATGTTCACAATTCAGGTGGTTTCAGGCAGCTGGAGTTGTCAGGGTGGGACTTTTTTACTGATTGCCAAACTTATCAAAGCAGGTCTGTATTACATTTTTAAATTGTGAAATTCTCTGCTCTGGAGTCATGTTTTCACTTCAGACAGTTTTAGGCAGTTGGAGTTGACAGGATGCAGACTCCATTACTGACTGGCAAACGTATCAAAGCAGGTCTATATTTTTTTGTTAAATTCTGAAGTCATCTTCACTTTAGTGATGTTCGCACTTAAGATGTTTTCAGCAGCTAGAGCTGTGAGGGTGCAGACTTTATTACTGATTGGCAAAGTTATTAAAGCAGGTCTATATTTCTCTTGTTCTGAAGTAATCTGCTCTATAGTGATGTTCGCACTTCAGATGGTTTCAGGCAGTTGGAGTTGTCAAGGTACAGACATTAGTACTGATATGAAAACTTATCAAAGCAGGTCTATATTTCCTTGTTAAATTCTCAAATCATCTGCACTGTAATGATTTACTTTATTTTTATTTATTTTACATTTGTTGACCGGGTATGTCAAACTGAGATGAGTAGACCTTTTTCAGCAAAGGCGCGGGGAGAGAAGCTCCAATTAATATACAATTAACATATAAAAAAGCAATTACACAGCAGACAAATTCATAATTCTTACAAGACTCTTACAATACATGTTAATAATATGTCATATATGAATAAGAAAATTTGAGATATGAGATTACAAAACAGTACAATTCATATTGAGTTACAGTTAGGCAGGTCATATACTATTGAGTATTTCTTAAAGGTGATAGTGGATTATGCTTATGAAGGCTGAGTGCTGTGGCAAGCCCAGTAACTTTTAAAGTACTCTTTGGTGGCTGCTTTAAGTTGTTTAGGATATGTGAGGGTTCTGATTTCTAGCATGAGTTTATTGCAAGCAGTAGTTGGGTGATAGCTATATACGTTGCACCCAGATTTGGTCTTGAGTTTATAGATATGTAGCAGGTGTTGGATAGAGCTTCGGAGAGGTCTAGTAGGAGAATAGTAGGAGATGAGGGAAGATCGAGTTGGACAATAGGAAGGGTTGATGTAGGACAGAGTAAATAATCTGGAGCTGAGAGAGGAGAAGCTGGTGGGGTAGTTCAAGCCAGTTTAGGTGTTTTAGAGAGAGACAGTGATGGGATTTGTACATTTGTTGAGCAGAGGATCTAGTTACCTTGTTGTAGGTAGACTCAAGTTTGGCCAGGAGTGAGGAGTAAAGATTTGTGAGAATTTGGGAGCTCTATAATAGACTGGGTAGAAGATAAGTATGAGAGACATACCTTGGCCTCAGTAGTGAGGAACCCCTTGTTTCTGTACAGAAGCCCTAATTTCTGACGAGTCTTTCTAATACAATTATTAACATGTAGGTCGACTTTAAGTTGATCATTGATGTTGACACCTAGGAATTTTGTGCTGGATTCAACTTCAATGAGCGTATTAATAAACCGTATGGAGAAGGTGGATTTAATATGGTTAACATTTTTTGGGGGAAAGAATAACAGTTTAGTTTTTTAGGGATGAGAATGAGCTGGTTATTGGAGAGCCAGTTTCACTGAGTAGTTGAAAAGATTTCAGAGAGAGAGAGTTGGCAATGGTGATGACTGTAGAGTCATCAGCATATTGTACTAGGGAAGACAGAGGACAAGAAGTATGCAGTAAATTAGTAAAGACATTAAAAAGTAATGGCCCAAATATAGAGCCTTGGGGAACTTCCATTTTTACTGGGAGAGGAGGGGAAAGTGCAGAGTGCCATCTCACTGACTGCAACCTATCAGTGAGGTAGCTGGAGAACAATGCAACAGTATCAGAGGAGAAGTTAAGGTTAGACAGTTTTTCCCAGAGAAGAGCGTGAGAGACAGTGTCAAAAGCCTTTGATAGGTTTAGGAATAGGCAAGAGGTAAGATTGTTGTCATCTCTGGCTGAGAGATTGTGTTATGGGAGGATATTAGGGTTGTAGTAGTGCTATGTTTAGGTCAGAATCCATGTTTGGTGGGTATGAGCAGATTTTCCTGTATTAGATATTGTATGATTTGTCTGTGTATACATTTTTCCAGTATTTTAGAGAGAGGATGGTGATTGGTCTAAAATTGGTTATATCTGAGGAGTTACCTCCTTTGTGGATAGGCAGAGTGTAGAGTTCTTTTCAGATGGAAGGGACTTTAGTCTCCGAGATGGAGCAATTAGTTAGAATAGATACAGGGAGAGCAAGAGTCAGCTGCTAGCTGAAGAAAAGATGAGGGGATGTTGTCGGCTGATACTGAGCATGGTTTTAATTTGGGGAGTAGGGTTTTGATATAGCTAGTAGGTACAGGTTTGAGGGAGAAAGTATTTGAAGAGTTTGTAGTTGGAGCAGGTTCAGAGGAGTTAGAAGAGTTAGGAGTAGAAGAGTTAGGATTAGGGTTAAATAGCTTCAATATGGATTCAGTAAAATAGGTATTAAAGATTTTAGCTGTTTCTACTGACGTTCTGTCTGGATATGGATTAGGGGAGCAAGGATTATCAGGATGTAGTATTTGGTTTATGGTGTTACAGAGTTTTTGGGATTATATTTTAAAGCTGTTGAAGGGTTGAAATAGAAGTCTCTCTTGTTTTTATTAATGTGTTTTTGCCAGATTTCTGAGTTCTTTATATCTTTGCAGGTCTGCAGGGAGTTTAGTTTGTGTCCATTTTTTCCATGACCTGTCTCTAGATTTCATTAGGGTGTGAGTAGTTTTTGATAGCCATAGAAATATGTTAGATTTTATATGAACTTTGCAGAGAGGAGCTAGTGAGGTTAGGATGCTAAGGAAGGTGGAGTTGAAAGCCTGGAGTGCTTCATCTAGATGGAGTTGAGTGAGGAATTTCCAGTTTACTCTGGAGAGGAGGAATTTAAAGGTTTCTGGGTTGAAATTAGTTCATGACAGGTAATATATCTGTGTGGTTTAGAGTAGTGGGAATAATCTAAGCACTTGTATTGGGGAGTGATCACTCAGGGTGTTTGGTAGAGTTTCTGTGTTATGGTATCGGGAAGGATTTGAGACTAGTACCCAGTCTCTAAGGGTGCTAGGTGTGTGCAAGTTATTAGTATGGGCTGGTTGAGAGATTAGTTGTGTAAAGGCATATAAATTAAAGCCATATAAATTGATGTAATGTGGAGAACTAAGAGTACAGGGAGTTAACCAGTTAATATTGACATGACTGAATCACAGTTTAAGGAATTACAACAGTTCAAGGAAATGCTCAGGGCTCTACCACCCTAAGAAGAGGAGGAAATAGGTGGAGCTGAAGAAGAATGGCAGCACCTAAAAACAGCATGTGTTAGGACTACAGAAAAGATATGTGGCCGAGCCAGGTATGGAAATAAGTTACATAAGGAAAGCTGGTGGTGGAATGCAGAAGTCCAGAAAGTCATCAAATGAAAGAAAGAGTACAGGAAGTGAGAGACAGAAAGGATTGACCAGGCTAGGAAGGACTACTGGTTGGCTAACAAAGACGCTAAGAAAGAAGATGCAATAGCAAAGAATAGGGCATTGGAGGCACTGTACCAACTTCTGGAAAGTGATTCAGTAAGGGGCAAAAAGAAATTATATCGGGTTTCAAGGCAAAGACAGAAAGATAAAGAAGATAGTCAGACACCCTTCATAATGGATACCAGCAACAACTTGCTCACCAGTCCAGAGGATATCAAAGGCAGATGGAAGGAGTATTTCCAGCAGCTTCTGAATAAAGAAAACCCCACAAAAGCTGCACTGCCCCAGAAACAGCCTATGATGCCAGAAGAAGAGGAGCCCTCCCTAGAAGAAGTAAGAACAGCACTAAGGAAGATGAAGTCAGGGAAAGCAGCAGGCTCAGATGAAGTCACAGCAGATATGGTAAAGATGCTGGGTGAGATAGGGGAGAAATAGCTCCTGAGGGTACTAACAGGTGTGTAGAGAGAAAGGTATATTCCAGATGACTGGAGAATAAGCATACTCATGCCAGTGTACAAGAACAAAGGGGACATCCACAACTGTGGGCAGTACAGAGGCATCAAACTCCTATCACATTGCATGAAAGTTCTGGAGAGGGTGACTGATAAACAGATACGCAGAGTAGTAGAATGTTAGATGAGAGATGAACAGTTTGGATTCAGATCAGGATGCAGCACAATTGACCCGATATTTGCATTGAGACAGATACTTGAGAAAAAGCTAGAGATGAGGAGAGAATCCAACTGGGCATTCCTAGACTTGGAGAAAGCATATGACATAGTCTACTCAACACCAAAAGTGTGATATGAGACCTTGGGACACAGGTGGACCGTAGTCTCTCCTTTGATCACATTGCCACAGTAGTCAGGAAATTCTTCTATGTGGCACACCTCATCACAAAAGGTTTCTCATCCAGAAAAAAAGAGGTCATTGTTCCCCTCTACTCGTCACTCATTAGACCCATTATAGAGTACAATGCCCCTTTTGGTATGTACCTTACAAGACATCTACAACAACTGGAAAGGCTGCAGAAATACCTCATAAAGAGGATTACTGGCCTCAAACAGATGCCCTATGCAGACCGTCTCAATAAACTCCAGCTTTACTCTGTCACATATCCCCTACTCAGAGGTGATCTCTGCCTAACATACAAAGCTATGTCAAACCCAGAGCTGTTGGGCATGCTCAACTTAAAGAAATCCCAATCCCTCTGAGCTACATGCTCTAGGGACCTAAACCTTGTCACCACAATAAACAGAACATGCTGGAGGGATAGATTCCTCTCCCAGATACTTCCCATACTCTGGAACAAACTACTTATCTATATCAAACAAAGCTCCTAATTAGCACTCTTCAAGAAAAATCTTGATGATTGGATGGGAAATAGGAAATTCACCCCGGGAATCACCTCTGGGGCTCTGCTTGATAGGGGCATAGGAAAATAATTTTATTGGGTGGCGAAAGCCAGGGTACATTTTGGCTAAGCTTATGTAGGCCCTAGGGCCAATAGCCTACTACCTACCTATGAACAAGGTCCCAAGAAAGCTGATCTGAGTAGTACTGCAGTGGTTTGAAGTCCCAGAAACATTGGTAGAATTACTGCATGCAATGTGCAAGGACCCAATGACTCAAGTACGAACAGTGTTCAGCCTCACAGAGGGGTTCCCAGTGGGAGTGATTGTACATCTTGCTTCAGCTCTGAGCCCACTACTGTTCATACTGGTGATGGACTACATTAGCAAACAGGTTGGAGGGGATGGACCAACAAAGCTGCTGCATGCAGACAATGTGGCAGTACAGGCAGACTCTGAGCTAGAACTTCTGGAAAGGATAGGAGAATGGAATGCAAATCTGAAGACACATGGGATGAAACTAAGCACAAATAAGACAGTGGTAATGGCAGCAAATTGGGGAAATCAGAAGAAGATGAGAATAGAGATAGAAGGTAAGATAGTCGAACAGCTAAACAGCTTCAAGTATCTGGGAGGGGTAGTTGAGGAGAAGGGTAGTCTGAATGAAGACTTCAAACCTAAATTCAGAGGGGCTGCAGCCAACTGGCATAGAGTATCAGGTGCAGTCTATGACAGAAGAATGCCAAAGAAGCTGAAAAGTAAGGTGTACAAGACAGTGATGTAACCAGTACTACGGTATGGTACAGAAACCTGGCCAGTAAAGGCAGAACAGTTGAAGAAGCTAGAGGTGATGGAAATAAAGTGCCTTAGAAAGGTGGTAGGATGTACACTGTGGGATAGATGAAGATGAGGACATAAGAGCAGAAGCCAAAGTAGCTCCAATTGCAGAAAAGATCAAAGTGAACAGATTACGGTGGTTTGGGCACATATGTAAAAAAGCAGAAGACAATCTGGTGAGGAAGATTTGGGAGAGACAGGAAGAAGGTAAGAGGAAGTGAGGAAGTGAGGACGTCCAGCAAAGAGGTGGATGGAATGTGTGAAAGAAGATCTGTGAAAGTCAGGCATGAGTGTTGAAGAAGGCAGGAGTGTGGCACTGAATCGAGAGAGTTGGCGACAGTTAACAACGATACCCCATGTAGAAAAATGGGAAAAGGGGGGGGCTGATGATGATGATGATGACAATGAAGAACCAGTTAATATTGACATCCCAAAGGAGTATGGTTTTATTGGGAATGTGTTGAGATATGCATGAGAGGATGTTTTCTAATAGAGTTATGTTATCCCCTGGTTGAATGTAGATGGCTGCTACTGTTATAGTGGTGTGGTCATTGAGTTTAAGGTTAGCCATCAGGATTTCTGCAGGCAGAAAGGATGGAACTGGTTTTATAGGACTTGAGAACGTAAGGTGGTTGGAGTAGACAATGGTTATGCCGCCCCCTTTTTTATTTTGATGATCTACTCAAAGTATATTATATCCTGGAGGGGGAATGTCTGTCTAGGTTTTGGGGTTTTAGCCAAGTTTCTGTTAGACAGATGACATCTGGAGTGTGGTTAGCACTTCAGATATTTTCAGCAATAGAGTTAGCTGACATTGTTAAGAATACTTTGAGTATTCATAGAATAAAAGGAAATATGTTTGTTTGGAAAGGATTAGGGACCTAGGTTGGGAGAGGTACTGATAATGGTGGTAGGGCTGGGGACAGGTCCAGGATTAGGGTGTATGTCACCTGACAAAAGAAGGGTTTCAGGATGTTAGTAGAGTTTGTATTTAAGTAGGTAATAGGTAAGGTCTTGCTTTTAGATGATATTGAATGGGAGGGAGGAATTTTGATTTTAGGAAGTGGCATATTAATGGAAAAGATTGATGCAGAGATAGCAATTGACTACTGGGGAGTAGAGAAGCTTTTTGTGTCTGTATATATTAGATCTTTGTGAAATGGAGGTAGATATATAATAAATTATGTAAGAGAGAGAACAAGTGATAATGGAGGCAGGAGAAGAATAGAAAGAATTAAGATAGTCATGGTTATGAGGGAAATATGATTAGGCAGGAGTGGTAAGCGGGTGAGAGACTTAGGAGGCAAAGTTATAGGATGTACAAGTAAAAGAAATAACACACTTCAGATAGTTTCAGGCAGTTGGAGTTGTCAGAGTAAGGACTTTGTTACTGATTAGAAAACTTATCAAAGAAGGTCTATATTTCTTTGTTAAATTCCATCCAAAGTTTTATGCACTGTAGTGATCTTCGCACTTCAGATGGTTTCAGGCAGTGTGAGTTGTCAAGGTGCGGACTTCATTGTTGACTGGCAAACTTATCAAAGCAGGTCTACATTTCTTTGTTAAATTCTGAAGTTGTCTGCACTAGAGTGATGCTTGCTCTTCAGATGGTTTCAGGGTGTTGACGTTGTTAGGCTGGGACTGTGTTTCTGATTGGCAAACTTATCAAAGTAGGTCTATATTCTTTTGTTAAATTTGGATGTCATCTGCACTGTAGTGATGTTCGCACTTCAGATATTTTCAGGCAGCTAGAGTTGTGAAGATGCAGACTTTATTACAGATTGGCAACATTATTAAAGCAGGGTGTGGACTTTGTTACTGACTGGCAAACCTATCAAAGCAGGTCTATATTTCTTTTTTAAATTGTGAAGTCATCTGGACTGGAGTGATGTTCCCACTTCCGATCATTTCATGCAGTTGGAGTTGTTAGGGTATGGACTTCATTACTGACTGCCAAACTTATCAAAGCAGGTCTATATTTCATTGCTAAATTCTGAAATTGTCTGCACTGTAGTGATGTTTGCACTTCCAATGGTTTCCGGCAGTTAGAGTTGTCAGGGTGCAAACTTCATTACTGATTGGCAAACTTATCAAGGCAGGCCTATATTGCTTTGGTATGTTCTGAAGTCATCTGCACTGTAGTGATGTTCGCACTTCAGATGGTTTCAGGCAGTTGGAGTTGTCAAGGTGAAGACTTCATTACTGATTTGCAAACTTATCAAGGCAGGTCTGTATTATCTGCCAAATTCTGAAGTCGCCTGCACTGGAGTGATGTTCACGGTTTACCTTTACATGTGCGTATTGCACAAGGGTGAGCAGCAATTTTCCAAAAGGCAGTTTGCAAAGTTTGCAAACACTGAATGGAAAAAGGTTTGAATGTGCAATGAGCAAATGCACAATAAGATTCGCTCATTGCACATTCGACATACTGGGGCAGATTGCACTATAGTGGGGATTGGAAAATGGTTCCTTTCCCCACTGTAGTACAATCTCGGAGTTAGAATAATAAATAGGGGGTGTGGGGGTGCAGCCCCCCACATGGGGGTTGCAGGGGAGCTTTCCCCCCTGCATTACACTAATTTTTTTTTCGACATTAATGTTCGAAAATTAGCAAATGGGCTTTTTATTTGCTGATTTTCGAACATTTACAACTGTCGCTGTTGTAAGTTTCTTGGTTACGATTCGCTCATATGAGCAATTGCACCACTGTGTTTTGCTGTTATGAAGGTAAACCGATGTTCACACTTCAAATGGTTTCAGGCAGTTGGTGTTGTGAGATCATGGACTTTGTTACTGACTGGCAAACTTATCAAAGCAGGGCTATATTTCTTTGTTAAATTCTGAAGTCATCTGG
Source organism: Protopterus annectens (assembly GCF_019279795.1). Lineage (NCBI taxonomy): Eukaryota > Metazoa > Chordata > Ceratodontiformes > Protopteridae > Protopterus > Protopterus annectens. The sequence goes on along the minus strand of NC_056739.1, from coordinate 635,014,508 downwards.
ACTGGAGTGATGTTTGGACTTAAGATGCTTTCAGGCAGTTGGAGGTGTCCAGGTGTGGAGTTTGTTACTGATTGGAAAACTTATTAAAGAAGGTCTATATTTCTTTGTTAAATTCTGAAGTCGTCTGCACTATAGTGATGTTCGCAGTTTAGATGGCTTCTGGCATTTGAAGTGGCAAGGGTAAGGACTTCATCACTGCTTGGCAAACATAAAACAGGTCTAATATTTCTTTTTTTAAATTCTGAAGTAATCTGCTCTGTAGTGATGTTTGCACTTCAGATGGTTTTAGGCAGTTGGAGTTGTGGTGCAGACTTCTTTACTGATTGTCAAAGTTATCAAAGCAGGTCTAGATTTCTTTGTTAAATTCTGAAGTCGTCTGCACCCTAGTGGTGTTCGGACTTCCAATGGTTTCAGGCAGTTGGACTTGTCAGCGGGCTGACTTTGTTACTGATCGGTAAACTTATCAAAGTTAGTCTGTATTTCTTTGTTGAATTCTGAAGTCATCAGCAGTGTAATGATGTTGGCACTTCAGATGGTTTCCGGCAGTTGGAGTTGTCAGGGTGTGGAGTTTGTTACTGATTGGCAAACTTATTAAAGCAGGTCTATATTTCTTTGTTAAATTCTGAAGTTTTCTGCACAATAGTGATGTTTGCAGTTCAGATGGGTTGAGGCATTTGGAGGGGTGAGGGTAAGGACTTTGTTACTGACTGGTAAAATTATCAAAGCAGGTCTATATTTCATTGCTAAATTCAGAAGTCATCTGCGCAGTAGTGATGTTCCCACTTCAGATGGTTTCTGGCAGTTGAGCTGTCAGGGTGTGGATTTTGTTCCTGATTTGCAAATTTATCAAACAGATCTATATTTAAGTCAAGTGCACTTTAGTGATCTGCACACTGCAGATGGTTTCAGGAGTTGTCATGGTGCAGACTTCTTTACTGATTGTCAGTTATCAAAGCAGGTCTATATTTCTTTGTTAAATTCTGAAGTAATCTGGACTGTAGTGATGCCCGCACTTAGGATGGTTTCACACAGTTGGAGTCATCAGCGTGCAGACTTCAGTACTTATTGGCAAACTTATCAAAGCAGGTCTATATTTCTTTGCCAAATTCTGAAGTTATCTGGACTGTAGTGATGTTTGGACTCAAGATGGTTTCAAGAAGTTGGAGTTGTCAGGGTGCAAAATTCATTACCGATTGGCAAATTTATCAAAGCAGGCATATATTTCTTTGGGAAGTTTTGAAGTAATTTGCACTGTAGTGATATTCACACTTCAGATGCTTTCAGGCAGTTGGACTTGTCAGGGTAAGGACTTTGTTAATTATTAGGAAACTTAACAAAAGAGGTTTATATTTCTTTTTTAAATGCCAAAGGCGAATGCACTGTAGTGATCTTCGCACTACAGATGGTTTCAGGCAGTAAGAGTTGTCAGGGTGCAGACTTCATTTCTGATTGGCAAACTTATCAAAGCAGGTCTATATTTCTTTTTTAAATTCTGAAGTTGTCTGCACTGGACTGATGCTCACTCTTCAGATGTTTTCAGTCAGTTGGAGTTGTCAGGGCAAAATTTTGTTACTGATTGACAAAGCCATCAAAGCAATCTATACGTCTACACTATAGTGATGTTCATAGCTCAGATGGTTTCAGGCAGTTGGAGTTGTCAGGCTGTGGACTTCATTACTGACTGGCAAACTTACCAAAGCAGGCCTATATTTCTTTGGTAGACTCTGAAGTTATCTGCATTATAGTGATTTTTGCACTTCAGATTGGATCAGGTAGTTGTGGTTGTCATGGTAAGGACTTTCTTACTGATTGGCAAAATTATCAAAGCAGGCCTATAGTTCATTGTTAAATTCAGAAGTCATCTGCACATTAGTGATGTTCACACTTCAGCTGGTTTCAGGCAGATGGAGTTGTCAGGGTGCGGACTTCATTACTAATTGACAAAGTTATCAAAGCAGGTATATATTACTTTGTAAAATTCTGAAGTTGTCTCCACTGTAGTGATATTCACAGTTCAGATGGTTTCAGGCAGTTGGAGTTGTCATGGTGTGACTGTTACTGATTTGCAAAGTTATCAAAGTAGGTCTATATTTCTTTCTTCAATTCTGAAATTGTCTGTACTGTAGTGGTGTTTGCACTTCCAAAGGTTTCCAGCAGTTAGGGTGGTCAGTGTGCGGACTTATGGTTTCAGGCAGTTGACGTTGTGAGGGCATGGACTTTGTTACTGACTGGCAAATCTATCAAAGCAGGTCTGTATTTCTTTGTTAAATTCTGAAGTCGTCTGCACTATAGTGATGTTCGCAGTTCAGATGGATTCAGGCATTTGGAGTGGTGAGGGTAAGGACTTCATCACCGATTAGCAAATTTATCAAATGATGTTGGCACTTCAGATGGTTTACAGTAGTTGGGGTTGTCAGGGTGCAGACTTTGTTGCTGATCGTCAAACTAATCAAAGCAGGACTATATTTCCTTGTTAAATTCTGAGGTCATCTGGACTCTAGTGATATTGGCAATTCAGGTGGCTTAGGCAGTTGGAGATGTCGGAGTTGGAGGGCATTACTGATTGGTGAACTTATCCATGCAGCCCTATATTTCTTGTTTAAGTATAGAAAGTCATCTGCACTGTAGTGACATTCATACGTCAGATGGTTTCAGGCAGTTGGGGTTGTCAGGGTAAGTACTTAGTTACTGATTGGCAAACCTTTCAAAGCAGGTCTGTATTACTTTGTTACATTCTGAAGTCGTCTGCACTGTAGTGATATTAGCACTTCAGATGGTTTCAGGCAGTTAGAGTTGTTGCGGTGCACACTTCTTTACTGATTGTCAAAGTTATCAATGCAGGTCTATATTTGTTAAATTCTGAAGTCGTCTGCAGTCTAGTGATGTTCACACTTCCAATGCTTTCAGGCTTTGGAGTTGTCAAGGTGTGGACTTCATTACTGATTGGCAAACTTATCAAAGCAGGCCTATATTTATTTCATAAAATGTGAAGAAATCTGCACTGTAACGATGTTTGCACTTCAGATGGGTTCAGGCAGTTGGGCTTATCAGGCTAAGGACTTTGTTACTGAATGGCAAAATTATCAAAGCAGGTTTATATTTCATTGCTTATTTCAAAAGTCATCTGCACAGCAGTGATGTTCACACTTCATATGGTTTCTGGTAGGTGGAGCTGTCAGGGTGAGGACTTTGTTACTGATTGACAAATTTATCAAAGCGGGCCTATATTTCTTTGTTAAATTCTGGAGTCATCTGCATTGTAGTGATATTTGCAGTTCAGATGGTTTGAGGCAGTTGGGAGTTGTCAGGGTGTGGACTCCGTTACTGATTCAGAAATTTATCAAACAGGTCTATATTTCTTTGTTACATTTTGAAGTCATCTGCACTTAAGTGATCTTTGCACTGCAGATGGTTTCAGGCAGTTGGAGTTGTCCTAGAGCAGACTTCTTTACTGATTGTCAAAGTTATCAAAACAGGTCTATATTTCTTTGTTAAATTCTGAAGTCACCTGGACTGTAGTGATGTTCGCACTTCAGATGGTTTCAGGCAGTTGGAGTTATCGGGGTGCAGACTTCATTACCCATTGGCAAATGTATCAAAGCAGGTCTATATTTCTTTGTTAAATTCTGAAGTCATCTGCACAGTAGTGATGTTTACACTTCACATGGTTTCAGACAGTTGGCGTTATCAGAGTGTAGAATTTGTTAATGATTGGCAAAGTTATCAAGGTAACTCCAGGTTTCTTTTTTAAATTCTGAAGTCATCTGCACTGTAGTGATGTTCGCACTTAAGATGGTTTCAAGCAGTTGGAGTTGTCAGGGTGCGGACTTCATTACTGATTGGCAAACTTACCAAAGCCGGTGTATATTTCTTTATTAAATTCTGAAGCCGTTTGCACTGTAGTGATATTAGCACTTGAGGGTTTCAGGCATTTGGAGTGGTTTTGGTAAGGTCTTTATTACTGATTGACAAACTTATCAAGCCAGGTCAATATTTGTTAAATTTCTGAAGTCATCTACACTGTACTGATGTTCGCACTTCAGATGGTTTCAGGTAGGTACAGTTGTCATTAATAATTGTCAAACTGATCAAAGCATGTCTATAGTTCTTTGTTAAATTCTGAAGTTGTCTCCACTGTAATGATGCTCGCACTTCAGATGGTCTACGGCAGTGGGATTTGTCAGGGTTCAGAGTTTGTTACTGATTGGCAAAATCATCAAAGCAGGTCTACATTTCTTTGTTAAAGTCTGAAGTCATCTGCATTGTAGTGATGTTAGCTCTTTAGATGGTTTCAGGCAGCTGGAGTTGTTAGGGTGCAGACTTTGTTAGTGATTGGCAAAAGAGTCAAAGCAGGTCTATTTCTTTGTTAAATTCTGAAGTCTGCACTGTGGTGGTGTTCTCACCTCAGATGTTTTCAGGCAGTTGGAGTTGTCAGGGTGCAGAGTTACTGATTGGAAAACCTATCAAAGCAGGTCTGTATTTCTTTGTTAAATTCTGAAGTCATCTGGACTGTAATGATGTTTGGACTTAAGATGGTTTCAGGCAGTTGGAGGTGTCCAGGTGTGGAGTTTGTTACTGATTGGCAAACTTATTAAAGAAGGTCTATATTTCTTTGTTAAATTCTGAAGTCGTCTGCACTATAGTGATGTTTGCAGTTCAGATGGCTTCAGGCATTTGAAGTGGCAAGGGTAAGGACTTCATCACTGCTTGGCAAACATAAAACAGGTCTAATATTTCTTTTTTTAAATTCTGAAGTAATCTGCTCTGTAGTGATGTTTGCACTTCAGATGGTTTTAGGCAGTTGGAGTTGTGGTGCAGACTTCTTTACTGATTGTCAAAGTTATCAAAGCAGGTCTAGATTTCTTTGTTAAATTCTGAAGTCGTCTGCACCCTAGTGCTGTTCGAACTTCCACTGACTGGCAAACTTATCAAAGCAAGTCTGTACTTCTTTGTTGAATTCTAAAGTCGTCAGCAGTGTAATGATGTTGGCACTTCGGATGGTTTCCAGCAGTTGGAGTTGTCAGGGTGTGGACTTTGTTACTGATTGGCAAACTTATCAAAGTTGTACTATATTTCCTTGTTAAATTCTGAAGTCATCTGGACTGTAGTGATATTGGCAATTCAGATGGTTTAGCAGTTGGAGTTGTCAGGGTGTGGAGTGTATTACTTTTTAGCAAACTTATCAATGCAGGCCTATATTTCTTTTGTAAGTATAGAAAGTAATCTGCACTGTAGTGATGGTCGCACTTCAGATGGTTTCAGGCAGTTGGGGATGTCAGGGTAAGGACTTTCTTACTGATGGGCAATATTATCAAAACAGTTCTATATTGCATTGCTAAATTCTGAAATCATCTGTACTGTAGTGATGTTCCCTCTTCAGATGGTTTTAGACAGTTGGTGTTGTCAGGGTGTGGAGTTTCTTACTCATTCGCAAACTTATCTTTGTTGAATTCTGAAGTCATCTGCATTGCATTGATGTTCACAATTTAAATGGTTTGAGGCAGTTGGAGTTGTCAAGGTGTGGACTTTGTTACTGATTCACAAATTTGTCAAATAGGTCTATATTTCTTTGTTAAATTCTGAAGTCATCTACACTTTAATGATCTTCGCACCGCAGTTGGTTTCAGGAAGTTGGAGTTGTCATGGTGTAGACTTCTTTACTGATTGTCAAAGTTATCAAAGCAGGTCTATATTTCTTTACTAAATTCTGAAGTTATCTGGACTGTAGTGATGTTAGGACTTAAGATGGTTTCAAGCAGTTGGAGTTGTCAGGGTTCGGACTTCATTACTGATTGGCAAAATCATCAATGCAGGTCTGCATAACTTTGTTAAACTCTGAAGTCATCTGCATTGTAGTGATGTTTGCTCTTTAGACGGTTTCAGACAGCTGGTGTTGTCAGGGTGCAGATTTTGTTACTGTTTGACAAAGCTGTCAAAGCAGTCTATATTTCTTTGTTGAATTCTGAAGTCATCTACACTGTAGTGATGCTCATAGTTTAGATGGGTTCAGGCAGTTGGAGTTGTCAGGCTGCGGACTTCATTACTGATTAGCAAACTTATCAAAGCAGGCCTGTATTTCTTTAGTACATTCTGAACTCATCTGCACTGTAGTGATGTTCACACATCAGATTGGTTTGGGCAGTTGGGGCTGTCATGGTAATGACTTTTGTTACTGACTGGTAAAATTATCAAAACAGGTATATATTTCCTTGCTAAATGCAGAAGTCATCTGCACTTTAGTGATGTTCACACTTCAGCTGGTTTTAGGCAGACGGAGTTGTCAGGGTGCGGACTTCATTACTGACTGACAGAGATATCAAAGCAGGTCTATACTGATTTGTTAAATTCTGAAGTTGTCTGCACTGTAGTGATGTTCACAGTTCAGATGTTTTCAGGCAATTGGAGTTGTCATGGTGTGACTGTTACTGATTCACAAAGTTATCAAAGTAGGTCTATATTTCTTTGTTAAATTCTGAAGTCTGCACTTTAGTGATGTTTGCACTTCAGATGGTTTCAGGTGGTTGGAGTTGTCACGGTGCAGACTTCTTCACTGATTGTCAACATTATCAAAGCAGGTCTATATTTCTTTGTTAAAATCTGAAATTGTCTGCATTGTAGTGGTGTTTGCACTTCCAAAAGTTTCTGGCAGTTAGAGTGGTCAGGGTGCGGGCTTTATTACTCACTAGCAAACTTAACAAAGCAGGTCTATATTTCTTTGCTAAATTCTGATGTTATCTGGACTGTAGTGATGTTTGGACTTAAAATGGTTTCAGGCAGTTGGAGTTGTCAGGGTGCGCAATTTATTACTGATTGGCAAACTTATCAAAGCAGGCATATATTTCTTTGGGAAGTTGTGAAGTCATCTGCACTGTAGTGATGTTTGCACTTCAGATGGGTTAAGGCAGTTGGGTTATTCAGGGTAAGGACTTTGTTACTGACTCGTAAAATTATCAAAGCAGGTCTATATTTCATTGCTAAATTCAGATGTCATTTGCACAGTAGTGATGTTCACAGTTCAGATGGTTTCTTGCATTTGGAGGTGTCAGGGTGCGGACTTCATTACTGATTGACAAATTTATCAAAGCAGGCCTATATTTCTTGGTTAAATTCTGAAGTCATCTGCATTGTAGTGATGTTTGGACTTAAGATGGTTACAGGCATTTGGAGTTATCAGAGTGCGGAGTTCATTACTGATTGGCAAATTTATCAAAGCAGGTCTGCATTTCTTTGTTAAATTCTGAAGTCATCTGCACTGTAGTGGTCTTCACACTTCAGATGGTTTCAGGCAGTTAGAGTTATCAGGGTGCGGAGTTCATTACTGATTCACAATGTTATCAAAGCAGGACTATATTTCTTTGTTAAATTCTGAAGCCGTCTGCACTGTAATGATCTTCATACTTCAGATGGTTTCAGGCAGTTGGAACTATCAGCGTGCAGACTTCATTACTGATTGGCAAATTTATAAAAGCAGGTCTGCATTTCTTTGTTAAATTTTGAAGTCATCTGCACTGGAGTGATGCTTGCTTTTCAGATGGTTTCGGGCAGTTGGAGTTGTCAAGGTATGGACTTCGTTAATGATTGGAAAACTTATTAAAGCACGTCTGTATTACTTTGCTGTATCCAGGACTGTTTGTAAGCTCCTGAGTCACCCAAGCCTTTCTGTGTTGTAGGGAAGCCTTCTAGCTTATCAGTGGGAGTGGTAAGCACTAGGTAACCTATCTACCACATAAGGAGTAGTTCTGGCCCAGAAATTGTAGTTATTGGGTGTTTGGGCAGTTTTTCCATCTCTCTCAACTTTCTGATTTCAGAGCCCGCATTTGCACTTGTTTCCCTCCTTTCCTGTAACTAGTCTAGTCCAGATACAGATTTGCTCTATCCAGGACTGTTTGTAAGCTCCTGAGCCTCCCCAAGCCTTTCTGCGTTCAAGGGAAGCCTGCTAGCTTATCAGTGGTAAGCACTAGGTAACCTAGCTACCACATAAGGAGTGGTTTCTGGCCCAGACAAGTTATTGGCCATTTGGGCAATTTTTCATCTCTCTCAATGTTCTGATTTAAAAGCCCGTATTTGTACTTGTTTCTTTCCTGTAACTAGTCTAGTTCAGATAGAGATTCTTACTTTTAGCACTTGAATTTGCTTATTTGTGCTCAGCACTTGTTCAGAACTTGTAGTAATTTGTAGCTTATTTAGTGCATGCAACATCACTCAACCTTCTTCATTACCTAGAGGAAAACAGTTCTTGTACTTACTTTCCTCACTTGCTTAGAGAAAAACAGCTCTTGTACTCACTTTCCTCACTTGTCTAGAGGAAAATAGTTTTTTATTCAGCCATGTCCAAGGGTCAGCTCCCAGTGTTCTCTCCTGTCTATCTGATGAATCTGGACATCTTGGGGCAATGTAGCAATTGTCTCATGTACACAGACAACCCACTCCTACCACCCAACACTACACCCTGTGAGAGATGGACTTATCTAACCAAAGTGGAGGTAAAGCTCTCTCCAATCAAGACTGAACTTGGCAGTCAAGAGGAGAAGGGAAACACTTGCACCACACCACACTCATCACATAGTCCCACTAAACCTACACCACCAAAATCCACACATAGAAACACAAAAAACATTTGGACAGGCTCTCAATAATAATCTGCTTAAGCAACAGAGACCTCCAAAGCAGAAACACAAGAAACCTCCACCCCCCAACACAACACAAATGACACATAGCCCACAAACTCAGTGTGCCACTCAACCACAGCCCATAAGGCAAAACATACCCAACACACTAGTCATAGGTAACTCTATAGTGAGGCACACTGATGTCTCACTCACCAGGCTAAACAAGGAGAAGGTTACTGTCAGCTGCCTGTTGGGTGCCAGCATCTGCCACTTAACCCAAGCACTCAGGTCACTCCACAAGTACAAACCATGTGTTTGCTGTGGAATTCCCTGCATGAAAAGATTAATCAAATATTTTATTGATGTATCTGTTACTGAAACTTTGTACCAAGATATTGAGATTGAAAGATTGATCTCAGATGACATTTTTTTCTGAGGTATAGATAGAAATACTCACCTAGCTGAAAATCCTAAGTGGAAGAAGTTGGGAGATGAAATGACACTATGCATACTTCAAAATAGAATAAAAAGTATTAATAGGGGGGAAAATGTTAGAAAAATGTGTATTTGAATATATGAGAAATGCTAGTTTAAAAGCAAAGTAGTATATAATGCATTTTATTCTATTAATCATATAGTAGATAGGATTAATTCATGTTTAAATGTAAAGTAGTTTTGGAACTGCAGTGTGGCTTGAAGCAAGCGGACCTTCGACCCTGGCAGATGCTAGCTTAGCAAGTTTTAATGTTTATGCTTTTCACAAGTGATTATCTGATGGGTCAGGAAATTAAATGTGTGAAATAATGACATCATCTTCTCTTTCCTGCTGGGATGATTTGGCCTTGTATATGTATTAATGAGATAGCACGCAGCTGTGTGAGAAAGTGTAACAGAGAACAAAGATGTGTATTAAAAGACTGAATCTGCTATTGTATTCGAACTGATATGAAACCTTGAAGAAGTAACTTTACAGAAAGACATTATGTCTGACCAGGTGGATAGCAAGGCCGTATTGTTACCAGAGGAAAACATTTTTTAAAATATACAGCATCAGCAGTTTTGATGAATAGAGGACTGTAAGCTAAAGTGATGTAGATGCCCTGTGACATACCACATCAGTAAAGTGGGCACAGCTTGAATGTTAAACCTATATAAAATTGTGTGCTTCCTGTTTCATGTTAGACAAAATTCTGTACTTGTACTTTTTTTTGCCTCCTGGTGTACACTAGTAAACTTTTGAATATGAACCTCCTGTGTATTGAATTCTTGATTTTATTTAACACTAATGCATGCTGTTTTTAGGCGCTGCCATTCTTATCCAGCTCCACCTATTTCCTCCTCTTCTTAGGGTGGTAGAGCCCTGAGCATTTCCTTGAACTGTTGTAATTCCTTAAACTGTGATTCAGTCATGTCAATATTAACTGGTTAACTCTCTATAATCTTAATTCTCCGCATCACATTAATTTATATGGCTTTAATTTATATGCCTTTACACAACTAATCTCTCAACCAACCCATACTAATAACTCACACACACCTAGCACCCTTAGAGACTGGGTACTAGTCTCAAATCCTTCCCGATACCAAAACACAGAAACTCTACCAAACACCCTGAGTGATCACCTCCCAATAAAAGTGCTTAGATTATTCCCACTACTCTAAACCACACAGATATATTAACTATCATGAACTATCTAACTTCAACCCAGAAACCTTTAAATTCCTCCTCTCCAGAGTAAACTGGAAATTCCTCACCCAACTCCATCTAGATGAAGCACTCCAGGCTTTCAACTCCACCTTCCTTAGCATCCTAACCTCACTAGCTCCTCTCTACAAAGTTCATATAAAATCTAACATATTTCTATGGCTATCAAAAACTACTCGCACCCTATGAAATCTAGAGACAGGTCATGGAAAAAATGGACACAAACTAAACTCCCTGCAGACCTGCAAAGATATAAAGAACTCAGAAATCTGGCAAAAACACATTAATAAAAACAAGAGAGACTTCTATTTCAACCCTTCAACAGCTTTAAAATCTAATCCCAAAAACTCTGTAACACCATAAACCAAATACTACATCCTGATAATCCTTGCTCCCCTAATCCATACCCAGACAGAACGTCAGAAGAAACAGCTACCATCTTTAATACCCATTTTACTGAATCCATATTGAAGCTATTTAACCCTAATCCTAACTCTTCTACTACTAACTCTTCTAACTCCTCTGAACCTGCTCCAACTACAAACTCTTCATATACTTTCTCCCTCAAATCTGTACCTACTAGCTATATCAAAACCCTACTCCCCAAATTAAAACCATACTCAGTATCAGCCGACAACATCCCCTCATCTTTTCTTCAGCTAGCAGCTGACTCTTGCTCTCCCTGTATCTATTCTAACTAATTGCTCCATCTCGGAATCTAAAGTCCCTTCCATCTGAAAACAACTCTACACTCTGCCTATCCACAAAGGAGGTAACTCCTCAGATATAACCAATTTTAGACCAATCACCATCCTCTCCCCTCTCTCTAAAATACTGGAAAAATGTATACTCAGAGAAATCATACAATATCTAATACAGGAAAATCTGCTCATACCCACCAAAAATGGATTCTGACCTAAACATAGCACTACAACAACCCTAATATCCTCCCATAATGCAATCTCTCAGCCAGAGATGACAACAATCTTACCTCTTGCCTATTCCTAAACCTATCAAAGGCTTTTGACACTGTCTCTCACGCTCTTCTCTTGGAAAAACTGTCTAACCTTAATTTCTCCTCTGATACTGTTGCATTGTTCTCCAGCTACCTCACTGATAGGTTGCAGTCAGTGAGATGGCACTCTGCACCATCAACTCCTCTCCCAGTAAAAATGGAAGTTCCCCAAGGCTCTATATTTGGGCCATTACTTTTTAATATCTTTACTAATTTACTGCATACTTCTTGTCCTCTGTCTTCCCTAGTACAATATGCTGATGACTCTACAGTCATCACCATTGCCAACTCTCTCTCTCTGAAATCTTTTCAACTACTCAATGAAACCTGGCTCTCCAATAACCAGCTCATTCTCATCCCTAAAAAACTAAACTGTTATTCTTTCCCCCAAAAAATGTTAACCATATTAAATCCACCTTCTCCATACGGTTTCTTAATACTCTCATTGAGGTTGAATCCAGCACAAAACTACTAGGTGTCAACATCGATGATCAACTTAAATTCGACCTACATGTTAATAATTGTATTAATAAGACTCATCAGAAATTAGAGCTCTTGTACAAAAGCAAGAAGTTCCTCACTACTGAAGCCAAGGTATGTCTCTCATGCTTATCTTCTACCCAGTCTATTATAGAGCTCCCAAATTCTCACAAATCTTTACTCCTCACTTCTGGACAAACTTGAGTCTACCTACAACAAGGTAGAGTAGCCCTGCTCAACAAATGTACAAATCCCATCACAGTCTCTCTCTCTCTAAATACACCTAAACTGGCTTGAACTACCCCACCAGCTTCTCCTCTCTCAGCTCCAGATCATTTACTCTATCCTACATCAACCCTTCCTATTGTCCAACTCAATCTTCCCTCATCCCCTACTATTCTCCTACTTGACCTCTCTGAATCTCTATCCAACACCTGCTACATATCTATAAACCCAAGACCAAATCTGGGTGCAACGTATATAGCTATCACCCAGCTACTGCTTGCAATAAACTCATGCTAGAAATCAGAACCCTCACATATCTTAAAGCAGCCACCAAAGAGTACTTTAAAAGTTACTGGGCTTGCCACAGCACTCAGCCTTCATAAGCATAATCCACTATCACCTTTAAGAAATACTCAATGGACCTGCCTAACTGTAACTCAATATGAATTGTACTGTTTTGTAATCTCATATCTCAAATTTTCTTATTCATACATGACATATTAACATGTATTGTAAGAGTCTTGTAAGAATTATGAATTTGTCTGCTGTGTAATTGCTTTTTTATATGTTAATTGTATATTAATTGGAGCTTTTCTTCCCGCGCCTTTGCTGAAAAAGGGCTACTCCACTCAGTCTGACATATCCGGTCAAAAATGTAAAATAAATAAAAATAAAATAAATCATTACAGTGCAGATGATTTCAGAATTTAAAAATGAAATATAGACCTGCTTTGATAAGTTTTCAAATCTGTACTAATGTCTGCACCTTGACAACTCCAACTGCCTGAAACCATCTGAAGTGTGAGCATCACTACAGAGCAGATTACTTCAGAACAAGAGAAATATAGACCTGCTTTAATAACTTTGCCAATCAGTAATAAAGTCTGCACCCTCACAACTCTAGCTGCTGAAAACATCTTAAGTGCGAACATCACTAAAGTGAAGATGACTTCAGAATTTAACAAAGAAATATAGACCTGCTTTGATATGCTTGCCAGTCAGTAATGGAGTCTGCATCCTGTCAACTCCAACTGCCTAAAACTGTCTGAAGTGAAAACATGAGCAGAGAATTTCACAATTTAAAAATGTAATACAGACCTGCTTTGATAAGTTTGCCAGTCAGGAAAGTCCCACCCTGACAACTCCAACTGCCTGAAACCACCTGAATTGTGAACATCACTACAGTGCAGATGATTTCAGAATTTAATGAAGAAATATACACCTGCTTTAATAACTTTGCGAACTAGTAATAAAATCTGCACCCTGACAACTCCAACTGTCTGAAACCATCTGCAGTACAAACATCACTACAGTGCAGATGACCTTAGAATTTAACATAGGTTCATAGGTAGGTACTAGGCTATTAGCCCAAGGGCCTAAATAAGCCTAGCCAACAAGGTTCTCTGGCTTATGCCACCCAAGAAAGTTATTTTCCTGTGCCCCTGTCGAGCAGAGCCACAGAAGTGATTCCCAGGGTATATTTCTTATTTCCCAACCACTCATCGAGATTTTTCTTGAAGAGTGCTAATGAAGAACTTTGCTTGACATAGATGGGTAGCTTATTCCAGAATATGGGAAGTCTCTGGGAAAGCAATCTATCCCTCCAGCACATACTGTTTATTGTGGTGACAAGGTTTAGGTCCCTAGAGCGTGTAGCTCGGAGGGATTGGGATTTCATTAAGTGTAGCATGTCCAACAGCTCTGGGATTGACATGGCTTTATATTTTAGGCAGAGATCACCTCGGAGTAGATTATATGCTATGGAGTAAACTGGAGTTTTTTTGAGAAGGTCAGTGTAGGGAATCTGTTTGAGGCCAGTAATCCTCTTTGTGAGGTACTTCTGTGGCCTTTCCAGCTGCTGCAGATGTCTTGTGGGGTACATTCCAAAAGGGGCGTTGTACTCTTTAATGGGTCTAATGAGTGTCGAGTAGAGGGGAACCATGACCTCTTTTTTCCTCGATAAGTACCCTTTTGTGATGTGTGCCACACAGAAGGATTTCCTGACTACTGTGGCGATGTTATTATCAAAGGAGAGACTGGATCCCAAGTGTCTTATCACACATTCGGCATTAAGTAGACTGCCGCCTATGTGGTAGTTCATGGATACAGAGGTTTTTACCAAAGGGGATGACAAATGCACTTTTTGGCATTGAGCTTCAGGCCATAACTCTGACACCAGGCATTTGTCTCAGTGAGGCCCTTCTGTAGGATGTCCACATCATATGGGGACTCAACTATGGCTCCTAGTTTGCAGCTATCTGTGAACTTTGTTAGCCAAAGGCTTTCCGCGTTAGCCTGTACTTCAGAGAAGTAGATACCAAACAGGAGAGGTGCCAGGACTGAATCCTGTGGTACTCCACTTGTCACTGGTTTGAAGTCAGATTTGGAGTCTGCAACTTTTACAGTGTGGATTCTGTCAGTGAGCCAGTTGGCAACCCATCTTGTGATGTAGGGATTTATACCTAGTTTAGTGAATTTAGCTATAATTCCAGAATAGGTGATGGTGTCAGAAACCTTGGCGAGGTCAAGATAGGCTGTGTGAACCACCTTACCCTCATCTACGGCTTTGGTGACTGCCTCAAATAAGTCAATCTGGTTCAGGAGGCATGGTCTGCCTTTCACAAACCCAAACTGGGTGGGGTTCAGAGTTTGGAGGTTACCAATGTTTTTGTTTGAGTTCCATGATGATACATTCCATGGCCTTACAGACCAGGTTCATCAGGCTAATAGGCTGATAGTTCCCAGGATCATTGGTGGCTCCCCCTTTGTGGAGTGGGATAACTGTTGCTGTGCGCCATTCAGTGGGCACAAAGCCTGATGTGAGGCTATGATTGATCATGGTGCTTAGGTGGGGAGCCAATTCATTCTGAAGTTTGTGTAAAATGCAGCCTGAGATGTTATCTGGTCCCATGGATGCTGTGTTTTTGGCTTTAGAGAGTGCAGCTTTTACCTGCGTAGTTGTGATTACAGGGACTCTACATTCTTCCTGTATAGATATGGGCCCTTTAGGGGTTGAAAGGGGAGAACCTATCTGCCAGGATGTTGGCAATATCAGTTGGTTCTGTAATTTTTGTTGTTTTGTAACTTAGAGCAGATCTGGGTGTTGCCATTGAGATTCTTGACGTAGCTATGGAATGCTTTGTGGTTGTCCTTAGAATCAGTGGCAATTCTGTTTTTGTAGCTAGCGTTGGAGGATCTTATAAGAGATTTCAGCTTCTTACTGAGGCTGACCAGGGAGCTCCTCCACTCATGGGATTTTACTCTCTTTTGCAACAGTTTCTTCCTTCTGCTGTAGTTTGTTTATGGCAGGGGACCACCAGATTGGCTTCCTTTTTTGGAGGATAGCGTCTTGGTTCTGTTTGGGATAGCATGATCCATGCACTTGTGTAAGTGCTTATAGACTGCATTTGTGTAGGATTCAGCAGTTGTAACTGTATTGTCCATCTTCAGGGGTGTCATGAAGTTCGCCACTTCTGTCTTAAGAAGCATGAAGTTGGCTTTGGAGAAATTCTTTACTGTTGTTTCCTTAATGGGAGGTGGGGGCAGAATGTGGATATCTAGGTGATTAGCTTATGGTTGGATCTGACAAACGAGGAGTTGACTTCAGGTGTGGAACACCGGTCAATCATGTTGGTAATGACTAGGTCTAGGATATTGTTGGCCCTGGTGGGGGTGTGGATGTTGGCCCTGGTGGGGGTGTGGATAAGTTAATCCAGGGCATTGGAATTTATGAATACCAGAAAGGGTTGAGCAAAGGAGTTGGTAGATGAGTAGCTTTCACAGTTAATGGTGGGGTAGTTGAAATCACCCATTATTAGGGTATTTGGTTGAACCCTAATATTTTCCAGTATATCAAGAAAAGAGGAGTGGGAATCCTGGGGCATGGTGGGGAATCTGTAGCAAGCTACAATTTGGATTGCAGTTTTGCCCAGAGTTATTTGCACTTGGATAACCTCAGATGCATTATAGGTTTATAGGTTCATAGGTAGGTACTAGGCTATTGGCCCAAGGGCCAAAGCAAGCCTAGCCAACAGTGTATTGGCTTTCGCCACCCATGTATTGTTAACTTCCTGCCCCTCTATTGAGCACTGCCCCAGACATAATTCCAGGGGTGAATTTCGCCCATCCACTTATCAAGGTTTTTCTTGAAGAGTACTAATGATGAGCTCTGCTTGATGTGGATGGGAATTTTGTTCCAGAGCATGGGAAGTCTCTGGGACAAGAATCTATCCCTCCAGCATGTCCTATTTATTGTTGTGGTGAGGTTTAGGTCCCTAGAGTGTGTATCTCAGGGAGACTGTAATTTCTTCAAGTGGAGCATGTCAAACAATTCTGGGTTTGACATAGCTTTGTATGTCAGATAGAGGTCTCCTCGGAGTAAGCGGTATGTGACCGAGTAGAGTTTGAGTTTCTTGAGCTGGTTGGCATAGGGCAATTGTTTGAGGCCAGCAATCCTCTTAGTGAGGTACTTTTGGGGCCTCTGAAGTTGTTGTAGGTGTCTTGTGAGGTACATTCCAAATGGGGCATTGTATTCAATGAGGGGGTCTGATAAGTGATGAGTAGTGGGGAACGATGACTTCCTTATTTCTAGATGCAAACCCTTTTGTGATTAAGTGGGCCACGTAGAAAGATTTTCTGACCACTGTGGCAATGCGGTTATCAAAAGAGAGGTTACTATCCACTTGGGTCACAAGGTCTCTTATCACACTTTGTGTTAAGTGAACTTCCCCCTATTTGGTAATTCATGGTTTCCTTGTTTTTACCAAAGGGGATAATAATGCACTTTTTAGCATTTAGCTTGAGGCCATGATTTTGACACCAGATGTCTGTCTCAGTGAGGCCCTTTTACAGGATGTCTACATCGGCAGGGGAATCGATAATGGCACCCAGTTTGCAGTCATCTGTGAACTTGGTTAGCCGTTGACCCTTGGTGTTCATTTGCACTTCAGAGAAGAATATACCAAACAGGAGGGGTCCCAAGACTGAACTCTGGGGCACTCCACTTATCACTGGTGTGGAGTCGAATCTGGAGTCTGCAACTCTTACCATGTGGGTTCTGTACATGAGTCAGTTGGCCACCCATCTCGTGATGTAAGGGTTTATGTTAAGGTTAATGAGTTTGTCTATGATTCCTGAACGAGAGCTAGTGTCAAAGGCTTTAGTGAGGTCCAGGTAGGCTGTGTGGACCACCTTGCCATCATCTATGGCCTTAGTAACTGTTTCAAAGACGTCTACCAGGTTTAGGAGACATGACCTACGTTTTATAAATCCAAATTGGGTAGCATCCAGAGTTTGGAGGTTACCAATGCCTTTGTTTATGAGTTCCATGGTGATATGCTCCATGGCCTTGCAGACCAGGCTTGTCAGGCTAATAGGTCGATAATTCCCGGTCTCTGTGTTGGTTCCTCCTTTGTGGAGTTGAATAACCATTGCTGTGTGCCATTCTGTGGGCACACAGCCTGTGGTGAGGCTATGACTGAACATGGATTTTAGGTGGGGGACTAGTTCATTTTGGGGTTTGTGTAAGATGCAGCCTGGGATGTTGTCCGGTCCCATGGATGCTGTGTTTTTGGCTTTAGAGAGTGCCATTTTTACCTGTGTGTTTGTGATTGCCGGGGCTTTACAACCACCTGGTATATTTATAGGCCCTTTGGGGGATGAGGGGGGAGTAAAGTTTACACTAAACCTATTTTCCAATATGTTGGCAATATCAGTTGGCTCTGAATATTTTGTGCTGTTCTATTGTAGCTCGGTGCAGATCTGGGCATTGCTATGGAGATTCTTGACATAGCTAAAGAATGCCTTGTGGTTGTCTTTGGAATCAGTGGCAATTTTTCATTCAAAATTAGCTTTGAAGGATTTTGAGAGATCTTAATTTCTTACTGAGGCCCATCAGTGAGTTCCTCTATACCTGGGTTTTTACTATCTTTTTTGCAACGGTTTCTTCCTTCTGTTGTAGAGTTTGTTAATGGTAGGGGACCACCAGATCAGCTTCCTTTTTTTGGAGGGTAGCATCTTGGTTTTGTTGGGGATAGCACAATCCATGCACTCATGCAGGTGCTTGTAGAGTGCTTTTGTGTAGGATTCAGCAGTCATGACTGTATTGACTGTGTTATCCATCTGCAGGGGCATCGTGAAGTTAGTCACCTCAGTTTTGAGTAGCGTGAAGTTCGCTTTGGAAAATTTTTTTACAATGGTTTCCTTGTGTGAGGGTGGGGTCAGGATGTGGATATCTAGGGTGATTAGTTTATGGTCTGATCTAACAAGCGAGGAGTTGATCTCAGGTGTTGAGCACCAGTCACCCATGTTGGTAATGACCAGGTCCAGAATATTGCTGCCACTGGTGGGGGTGTTGACAAGTTGATCCAGGGCATTAGTTTATAAATTCCAGGAATTGTTGAGCAAGGGGGTTAGTACAAGAGTAGATTTACCAGTTTGTTAGGGTAGTTGAAATCGCCCATTATTATGGTATTTGGTTGGACCCTCATTTTTTCCAGTGTCCCCAGGAACCAAGGAGAGAGGGTCATGGGTCATAGTGGGGGATCTATAACAAGCTACAATTTGAAATGCATTTTTGCCCTGGGTTAGTTGCACTTGGATGATTTCAGAGGCATTTTGTTTTGCAACTAGCCTGGAGGTGTGAATGTCCTTGATGAATATGGGCACACCTCTGCCCTTCGTGTTTTAGTCCGGGTTTTGTGGCCAAAATGTGTGGTATGAATTATAGCCTGGTAGTGCTGGGGTGCTCTCAGGAGCCTTGAACCAGGTCTCAGTCACTGCACAGATATAGATGTTCTCCATTTTGGAGAGTGCCTCGTGTTAGTGCATTTTGAGGTTTAGACTCCTAGCATTGAGTAGCATTACCCTCAGTTTTTGCTTGCCTGTTCCTGTTACGGTGGTGAATTTGTCATTTGAACCTTG
Organism: Protopterus annectens; assembly: GCF_019279795.1. Lineage (NCBI taxonomy): Eukaryota > Metazoa > Chordata > Ceratodontiformes > Protopteridae > Protopterus > Protopterus annectens. The sequence continues at coordinate 634,995,553 of NC_056739.1, read as the reverse complement.
CCTAAAAAGGCACTATAGGGGTGTCAAGAGCCTTAGCCAGTATCCAGAATCCCAGGGGTGACAGCTGCAGGCCATCTCTGGCAAAGAATTGTGGGCTGTCGACCATGTTGCCACAGGCAGACAGATACAGGATCCCCTTAGAATAACAACAGAAGCTTAGCCAATTTTTGAAGTCAATCATTTTGTCCTTGTACTGTGGTATCATTCTGGGTGATGGCATGATGCTACTCAGAGCTAGGGTCATACCTGCCTGGGCTACAAGATTGGAGAGCTGTTCCATGTCTCTTTTCTTGTAGTCCAGGGAGGTACATCTCAGGTCATTCACAACAACATGGACAATGACAGAGTTATTAGGAGTATACCCACACAGATGGCAATCAGAATATTCATTAGGATGGAACCCCACCCCCCAAATAGATTCTGGAAAAAGTCCATCTGTGGGTTTTGGGCCTTGTTCAGTCATGGCTGATACTTGCTGAATTACCTCTAGGTGATTATTAATTTCATGCCTGTTATCTGGTATATACACACAGCATTCTTCTTTGATAAGCATGCACATACCACCTCTCGCGGCTAGGGTAAAGTCAAGAGCCATTCGATTTTGTAGCACAACAGTTCTCATTGCATTTAGTTCATCAGTCACCAGTTCTAGGGCAGAAAAAGTTGCATTACTCATTACTTCGAGAAGTTTCGACAATTTCCTCAGCTCCCAGATCGATTTGACTGCTCCATAGGCTGGGAATATTCCTGCCCAGGATATAACACTGTCACTCAAGTCCATATGAGTCAATTTGCTTTTGTCTTTCACGGCATTATGATCTTTCCAGCCAGCTTCGATCTTTCCAACTGGATTCACAGGTTTTTCAACTGGACCTTCAGGTTTTCGAGCTGCTTCTCTCACGTTTCGTATCTTACCTAAAGGTAATTCTGCAGTATGTCTTATTGCCGGAACCAAATAACCCAAAAAACAACTGCCGGACCAATTCTCAGGTAACCATTTATATGCCTTTTTCCCCACAAATAAAATAACAGTTTTCTACTTTAGTACTAATACGCATCAGCCCTGCATGAAACATTTTCTGATCTATAACTGACAATTGTTTAAACAAAACTGGATTCTTGCGAATGTCATTCATAGTTGTTTTCATTGAGTTCAAATATGAGTCATAATTAGTATTGCAAAAAGTATTGCCATTACTATTCTTAATATAACATTGGTAAGATATGGTTATATTACAATTGCTCCAGCCCACCTAGAGGGTATCATTTTTATAAAAACATACAACTCCTTTTTGTGTGACAGGTAAAAATAAAGCTATTTTGTCCTGTGATCTCACAGTTCCTGTATCAAAGAGTACATTCTCCCAAATCTCATTTATCCCCAAAGGGACAGCGGACATTATCAGTCCTCCATATGTTGTTGGTATAACTGTACAAACCCAGCAATTTGAAATGTTCATAGTCTCTGCATATACACGTTTCATGGCTAGGTATGTGTTAAAATTTGGATGCCAGTCTATAGATGTTTTGTCACGCCTTCCCACTTTCACTTGTGTGGTTGTGTATAGGATAAACCAAACCAACCAAACAAGAGGAAAATTGTCACAATTACAGTCAATAAATGTACACTCAACAAAATGATTATGCAACATCTCTGAGGTTGATCTAAATTTCTATTCACTTTGTTTTTGACCATCTCAGTCTGGATGTGTATCAGTCACAAAGTTTTTATCAAGTTGAAAGTTCTTTACTGGTTTGCAATGTGTCAAATGAACCCAGGACGTCCTCTCGGCCACTCTAACTGCAGTAGGCGTTGCCAACAGAACCTGATACGGTCCCTCCCACTTTGGACTCGCCCAATTCTTCCTTTTCGTCACTTTCAGCCACACAAACATCCCAGGGGCCAAGACTGCTTCCACCGGTCTGGTCTGTTCCTTATCTGAAAAAGAGTTAAACTGCAAAACAGATTTATTTGTTAACAGTTTCCTCATATAACTAGCTAATGAACTGTCAGCCTCTTGCTCTGCAGGCATGAGAGCTTTCCACCGAGGCACATAATATGCTCTCCCAAAAAACATTTCAAAGGGAGTCAAACCCTTTACATTTGGAACCGTTCTCATACTCAGCAGTGCCAAAGGCAGACAGTATATCCAATTCATTTGGGTTTCCTCAACTAGCTTCCTAAGCTTATTTTTGAGGGTACCATTGTACCTTTCCACCAGTCTTGATGACTGTGGGTGGTAGGCACATTTGGTTCTTTAAGGAGATACCAAAAAATCTCCCAAGTTGCTGGATTGTCTGATTCATGAAATGAGTACCGTTGTCACTATAAATCCTTTCCGGAATGCCAAATCTAGGGATTATCTCTTTTATCAGGGCTTTCGCCACTGTTGCTGCATCCGGGTTTTTGGTTGGAAAAGCTTCTACCCATTTAGAAAACATGTCTACAATAACTAAACAAAACTTTTTTCCCTCACACTTATTCAATTCTATGAAATCCATACAAATAGTATGGAACGGATATGGTGGTATAGGAAAACTTCCTTGCTTGGTTTTAAATGCCATTTGTGCATGGTGCTTGTTACAAGTATGACAAGCTGCACAAAATTTTTATGTGTAATTTGTGAATCCATATGTTTGGAATATTCGGTTTACTAACTGTACCATCCCCCCTTTTGAGACATGGCACTGCCCATGGCTCAACAAAGCTGCATATCTAAATAAATTAGACGGCAATATTGGTTTTCTCTCTTTGGAAATGTACAGTCCATTCTCAAGAATTGCACCTCGTTTTACCCATTTTTGTTTTTCTGCTTTTGTAGTAAGCATCTGCATTGTTTTTAACATGTCTAAATCTAAAATCTCAGAGTGTTGTAATTCCTCATTCAAAAGTAAAGTTTCTGAGTCTGAGGCTGCTTGCTTTGCAGCTGCATCAGCTCGTGCATTGCCTTTTGAAATCTTATCCTGCTGTTTTGTATGAGCTACACATTTACAAATAGCTACTTTGGTAGGTAACTGAATAGATTCTAATAACTCCAAAATAAATTGCGCATGATTAATAGGTTTTCCACTAGATGTTATCATTCCTCTATTTTTCCATTGTTGTGCAAATACATGTACTGTAGAAAAAGCATACTGACTATCAGTATATATGTTTACACACTTGTTTTTTGCTAAAGTACATGCCCTCGTCAAAGCTGTCAATTCTGCTGCTTGTGCAGATAAGTTATGTGGTAAGGATTGGGCTTCTAAAATTTCTGTGTCTAACTACTGCATATCCTACCAGATTCTTCCCTGAGCCGTCCACGTAATATGTCACCTCGGCATTATCTGTGAGATCTTGTCTAGGTAAAGCTAACTGTTCAATTTCCTGCAGGCAGCTGTGTGGTGTGCCATCCACAGGAATTGGAAGTAATGTTGATGGATTTAATGTCGTACATCATTCAATTGTCATATGAGGTTGGCTCAGCAGTATAGTCATACATGAAAGGTGTCTAGCAGGAGAAAGGTATGCCACTTTTTCTTGCAGTAAAATTATTGCAACTGCATGAGGCACTCTCAATGTGAGAGGGTGGAATAACACCACTGAGGCCGAAGCCTGTACTGCCATTGCAGCTGCCACTGGATCTAACTGCGATAAATAATAGGCTATGGGGCGTTGCTTATCCCCATGTTGTTGCGTCAATACTGACGTCATATATCCTTGCTTACAATCTACGGTCTGAAAGAACCGTTTGTGATAATTTGGAAGTCCTAAAACTAATGAAGAAGCTATCGACTTGCTTCAACCTGCAGAAAGCCGTTTCTGCTTCGGGTGTCCATTGTAAGATATCTTGTGCTGCTATTGGTGTCTTATATATCAAGTCAGTCAGTGGAGCAGATTCCAAAGCATAATTTGGTATCCAGCTCCGACAGAAATTAGTTGTACCCAAGAAAGACACCATTTCCTTCTTGGTTGTTGGTTTGGGTGCTTGCAAGATTGCTGTTTTTCTTTCCTCGTCTAATATTCTACCTTCATTGGATATTACATATCCCAAGTATCTAACTTGTTTTCTCCAAAGTTGTAACTTACTTTTGTTTACTTTGTGTCCTTGTGTTGCTAAAAATTTCAATAATGCTACAGTATCTTCCCTGCATTGTTGCTGGGTGGGGGCTGCTAGCAAGATGTCATTTATATAAAGTAGAATTTGACTACCTCCCGGTAGGGTAAATCCTGCCAGGTTGCTAGCCATTTCTTGTGCAAATATTGTTGGGCTCTCACAATATCCCCGTGGTAGTCGAGTATATGTATACCTTTTACCCTGAAATGTAAATGCAAACCAATATTGACTATCAGGATGTATAGGTATTGAAAAGAAAGTATTGCTAATATCTACCACAGAGAAATACTTCTGTTGCAGTTTTAAATCGTTTAACAAAGTATGTGGGTCTGGCACCGTAGGTGCTCTAGGTATTACTGCATTATTCACAGCTTGTAAATCTTGTACCATCCGCCATTCCCTGTTTGCTTTTTTAACAGGAAATAGGAGTGTATTACATGGTGAATCAGGAGATTCTACCAGTACTTTTTCTTTGAGTAATGCTCCTATTATAGGCTTAATTCCTACTTCTGCATCCTTTCTCAAAGGGTATTGTCTTTTCTGTGGTCTAAAAGCTGACTTTGGGGTTATTGTAACTGGTCCTGCTGTTCAGATAAGTCCTACATCTGACTTGCCTGTTAACCAAAGAGTTGTTGGAATTTCACATAAGGCCTTTTCTTCTTCTTCTAATAGAAATGCTAATCAGCTGTCCTCGCTAGATTGCAAGTGTACAGCTGGATGTGTCTGTGTCAACCAATTCAGTTTTTATTTTTGTATCCCTTGTTCTGATAGTTCTAAATCAGTCTGTTTTTCCCATCTTGTTACTTTTTCTCCTAAGTCTGCCCATTTTACACTTTTGTTCTTTGTCAAGCTGACATGTGGTAATCGATTTGATCTGTATAATGCATGGAATTCTTGAGGTAATAAACAGCTAACTACACTGTTCCCTCAGTATCCCAGTACAAAGTATACAATACTAATCTAGTTGCTCGATTTCTGAACAATTCTTGCTCATACTCTCTATCAGGTCCTGGTGTAGTACAGTAGTATAGAGTACAGTGTAACAAATGCTGTCAATCAGTGTCAAGGGAGGGGGCTTTACTGATGGCTACATTCATCAGTTCCTCGGTTACTGCCCCTGGACCAGTCGTGACTAGGTCCTGGCTGTACCATTAAAAAGTTTCACCCTCCGATCGCACTACAAAGGTATCCATTTGTCTCTGTGCCTCCATACCTTGTATAGTTGGAACTACTGCTATGCCAAATATCTGCATAAGGTCTCTGCCCAATAGGTTTACTGGACACTTTGCAGAAACAACAATTTTACTTCTCTGGGTCATACCTGGAAACAGGGTCAGTTATTGCTATATCATGGGAAAGTGGTTCCCTGTATAGCTGTCCGTTTGCTGCTTTCACTAGTATATAATCAGGTGATTCAGAATGTTCTGGTAACTTGGAGGGGTGTATCAAAGTCCGTGACGCTCCTGAGTCACACAGGAATTTGACTTCCCTTCCCTCCACCAGAAGTGTAACTTCCGGTTTCGTATCTGCTAAGTAGAGCTCTAAACTCAATAATGCTAAGTCCAAAATTTCACTTTCTTCATCCTCCATATCTACTTGCACTTCCTCTACTCCTTCTATCACATTTACATTTGTTTTCTGTTTATTAACTTTTCCTGATGATTTCTGACTTTCACATGATGTATCTTCACTATCATATAGTCAGTCCTCATCTCCCTTATCTTCTGTAATTACCTTTTTGTTTTGCTTACAATCCCTTGCTAGATGTCCCTTTTTCCCACACTTGAAGCATTCACCTCTCTTTTTTCTCTCTTCAGAATCTTCTGATCGTTTGTCAAACTGTTTGTTTCCCTGGGCATTCTTCTTGCCCTTTTTACCTGACTGTAACGCAAACACTTCAGCTCTGTCTTCAGCAGTGAAGACTTGCACCTTCTTTTTCTTTTTACTATTAAAATGTCTTTCAGCATGTCTAGCATATTCAAGTAAGGTTTGTAGCCTCCCTGTTCGATGGTCTATCATATGCTTCGTAATGAAGCTACTAATAGGTGCAATGCAACCTTTCAAAAATGCATTTTTCAATTGTTGTTCATACGGGGAATCATTCGTTTGGTTCTCAGGAATCGACACACCGCTATGATAATTAAAGCATTCTAATAATCTAGCATAGTACCCATCTATTGTCTCATTTTTCTGTTGTATGCATTGATTAATGCAAGTCCAGTCTGCTCTAGGCTTCCATTTCTCAGAGATTCGGTCTGTTAGACCTTTCACTCTGTTGTCTAACTCTGCGTCACTATGTGGGAGTGGTCTAAGCTCTGCATTACGAGGATTCCAGGCGCCACAAATCATGTGCCAATCTGGACCTATAATTTGTCTTACTACTTTTTCTACTTCTTCCCCATTCAAGTGGTAACTCAACCTCATGCCTTGTAAATCTTCTAAAAATTTCGTAAAATTAACTTTCGGATGGGGGATTCCCTCAGTAGCCTTCCGGATATCTTCCAGTGTCTATGGCCTATATACTAAGAGTGTTGGGTTTTTCCCTTCCTGTCCTGCCTGAGGATTTGGAACTTCTATAAGTGGGCATATTTCTTCCTCACTCTCATCCTGTAGGTTTCTCTCTATTTGATATGACTCTGTGTCCCTATGTGTTTTACGTGTCGGGACCTAGTTTCAATAGGATCTCTAACAAATGGTTGTGGTCTTACTGAAACTTCAGGATAATGCGGAGGCAGACCAGCCTGTCCACTCGCTTCATATCCTGAAAAGGGTAAGGGAGGGGGCAAGGGAGGAGGCGGAGGAGCTGTTGCTATTACCAAGTTATTATCTTCTTTGTCTAGAAACAATGTTTTTGAATTTTTCAGCTTCTGTTCTCTACGATTTGCTTCCTCAATCCACCTGTGTGCCTGAGGAATGCCTAATTGGCGTTGCTTTTTTGCCTGACCTCCTGCATCAGATTTAAGCTGTTTAAGGAGTTTAACTAGTGAAGTTTTATCTAGTTTACCATCAAATTCATATTTATTAACCCATTTCGTATAATACCTAACGTTATCGGAACGTTGTGATTGCATGTATTTTGCATCTTCGGTTAGGGGCGGATCTCGCAATGTTTTAGTGCACTGATTTCCCATAGTAAAGAAAATGTTACGTAACCCTTTTTTATCACGTGATATCAAATTCTCAGTTCCTGTTCGCAGTGTATCTAGAATGACTGCCTACCTTATTCTGTTACCCTGATCTATGACCAAATATACAGTACCTCCTTTTGTCCCTGATCTGCAAAACAAATCTTGACAACAATATACTGTAACCTAGTCCCTGATCTAAAACAGAAAAAAGGCAAATTCTTCCTACCTGAGCCTCCGGTATTGAATCGTCCAATATCCACTCTTCAGCCACAGATCAGAAAGTGGCCAGCCTCTTTAAATGACAATTCAGTCGGAGGTCTTTTCACCCAAGAAGAACCGTTTTGGTAACTTCTCCTGCGCAGTATTCGACCACCGGTAGACTCTGATCTGCAGCTGTCCGAGGGAATTCCGGCTAAGAAGGACCAAACTGTTAAATAAAATCAAGAATTCAATACACAGGAGGTTCAGATTCAAAAGTTTACTAGTGTACACCAGGAGGCAAAAAAACGTACAAGTACAGAATTTTGTCTAACATGAAACAGGAAGCACACAATTTTATATAGGTTTAACATTCAAGCTGTGCCCACCTTACTGACGTGGTATGTCACAGGGCATCTACATCACTTTAGCTTACAGTCCTCTATTCATTAAAACTGCTGATGCTGTATATTTTAAAAAAAGTTTTCTTCTGGTAACAATACAGCCTTGCTATCCACCTGGTCAGACATAATGTCTTTCTGTAAAGTTACTTCTTCAAGGTTTCATATCAGTTCGAATACAATAGCAGATTCAGTCTTTTAATACACATCTTTGTTCTCTGTTACACTTTCTCACACAGCTGCGTGCTATCTCAGTAATACATATACAAGGCCAAATTATCCCAGCAGGAAAGAGCAGAAGATTTCATTATTTCACACATTTAATTTCCTGACCCAGCAGATAATCACTTGTGAAAAGCATAAACATTAAAACTTGCTAAGCTAGCATCGGCCAGGGTCGAAGGTCAGCTTGCTTCAAGCCACACTGCAGTTCCAAAACTACTTTACATTTAAACATGAATTAATCCTCTCTACTATATGATTAATAGAATAAAATGCATTATATACTACTTTGCTTTTAAACTAGCATTTCTCATATATTCAAATACACATTTTTCTAACAGTTAGGACTACAGAAAAGATATGTGGCCGAGCCAGGTATGGAAATAAGTTACATAAGGTAAGTTGGTGGTGGAATGCAGAAGTCCAGAAAGTCATCAAAAGAAAGAAGGAGTACAGGAAGTGGGAGACAGAAAGGACAAACCAGGCTAGGAAGGACTACTGGTTGGCTAACAAAGACGCTAAGAAAGAAGATGCAATAGCAAAGAATAGGGCATTGGAGGCACTGTACCAACTTCTGGAGAGTGATTCAGTAAGGGGCAAAAAGAAATTATATTGGGTTTCAAGGCAAAGACAGAAAGATAAAGAAGATAGTCAGACACCCTTCATAATGGATGCCAGCAACAACCTACTCACCAGTCCAGAGGATATCAAAGGCTGATGGAAGGAGCATTTCCAGCAGCTTCTGAATGAAGAAAACCCCAAAAAAGCTGCACTGCCCCAGAAACAGCCTATGATGCCAGAAGAAGAGGAGCCCACCCTAGAAGAAGTAAGAACAGCCCTAAGGAAGATGAAGTCAGGGAAAGCAGCAGGCTCAGATGAAGTCACAGCAGATATGGTAAAGATGCTGGGTGAGCTAGGGGAGAAATGGCTCCTGAGGGTACTAACAGGAGTGTGGAGAGAAAGGTGTATCCCAGATGACTAGAGAATAAGCATACTCATGCCAGTGTACAAGAGCAAAGGGGACATCCACAACTGTGGGCAGTACAGAGGCATCAAACTCCTATCACATTGCATGAAAAGTCTGGAGAGAGTGACTGATAAACGGATACACAGAGTAGTAGAATGTAAGATGAGAGATGAACAGTTTGGATTCAGATCAGGATGCAGCACAATTGACCCGATATTTGCATTGAGACAGATACTTGAGAAAAAGCTAGACATGAGGAGAGAATCCAACTGGGCATTCCTAGACTTGGAGAAAGCATATGACATAGACTACTTAACACCAAAAGTGTGATAAGAGACCTTGGGACACAGGTGGACCATAGTCTCTCCTTTGATCACATCGCCACAGTAGTCAGGAAATTCTTCTATGTGGCACACCTCATCACAAAAGGTTTCTCATCCAGGAAAAAAGAGGTCATTGTTCCCCTCTACTCATCACTCATTAGACCCATTATAGAGTACAATGCCCCTTTTGGTATGTACCTTACAAGACATCTACAACAACTGGAAAGGCTGCAGAAATACCTCATAAATAGGATTACTGGCCTCAAACAGATGCCCTATGCAGACTGTCTCAAAAAACTCCAGCTTTACTCTGTCACATATCCCCTACTCAGAGGTGATCTCTGCCTAACATACAAAGCTATGTCAAACCCAGAGCTGTTGGGCATGCTCGACTTGAAGAAATCCCAATCCCTCCAAGCTACATGCTCTAGGGACCTAAACCTTGTCACCACAATAAACAGAACATGCTGGAGGGATAGATTCCTCTCCCAGATACTTCCCATACTCTGGAACAAACTACTTATCTATATCAAACAAAGCTCCTCATTAGCACTCTTCAAAAAAATCTTGATGATTGGATGGGAAATAGGAAATTCACCCCGGGAATCACCTCTGGGGCTCTGCTTGACAGGGGCATAGGAAAATAATTTTATTGGGTGGCGAAAGCCAGGGTACATTTTTGGCTAAGCTTATGTAGGCCCTAGGGCCAATAGCCTAGTACCTACCTATGAACAAGGTCCCAAGAAAGCTGATCTGGGCAGTACTGCAGTGGTTTGAAGTCCCAGAAACATTGGTAGAATTACTGCATGCAATGTGCAAGGACCCAATGACTCAAGAACGAACATTGTTCAGCCTCACAGAGGGGTTCCCAGTGGGAGTGATTGCACATCTTGCTTCAGCTCTGAGCCCACTGCTGTTCATACTGGTGATGGACTACATTAGCAAACAGGTTGGAGGGGATGGACCAACAAAGCTGCTGTATGCAGACAGTATGGCAGTACAGGCAGACTCTGAGCTAGAACTTCAGGAAAGGATAGGAGAATGGAATGCAAATCTGAAGACACATGGGATGAAACTAAGCACAGATAAGACAGTAGTAATGGCAACAAATTGGGGAAATCAGAAGAAAATGAGAATAGCGATAGAAGGTAAGATAGTCGAACAGCTAAACAGCTTCAAGTATCTGGGAGGGGTAGTTGAGGAGAAGGGTAGTCTGAATGAAGACTTCAAACCTAAATTCAGAGGGGCTGCAGCCTACTGGCATAGAGTATCAGGTGTAGTCTATGACAGAAGAATGCCAAAGAAGCTGAAAAGTAAGGTGTACAAGACAGTGATGTAACCAGTATTACTGTATGGTACAGAAACCTCGGCAGTAAAGGCAGAACAGCTGAAGAAGCTAGAGGTGATGGAAATAAAGTGCCTGAGAAAGGTGGTAGGATGCACACTGTGGGATAGATGAAGATGAGGACATAAGAGCAGAAGCCAAAGTAGCTCCAATTGCAGAAAAGATCAAAGAGAACAGATTACAGTGGTTTGGGCACATGTGTAAAAAAGCAGAAGACAATCTGGTGAGGAAGATTTGGGACAGACAGGAAGAAGGTAAGAGGAAGTGAGGAAGTGAAGACGTCCAGCAAAGAGGTGGATGGAATGTGTGAAAGAAGATTTGTGACAGTCAGGCATGAGTGTTGAAGAAGGCAGGAGTGTGGCACTGAATTGAGAGAGTTGGCAGCAATTAACACGATACCCGATCCCATGTAGAAAAAAGTGGGAAAAAGGGGGGCTGATGATGATGATGATGATGATAATGAAGAACCAGTTAATATTGACATCCCAAATGAGTATGGTTTTATTGGGAATGTGTTGAGAAAAGTATGATAGAATGTTTTCCAATAGAGGAATGTTATCCCCTGGTGGAATGCAGATGGCTGCTACTGTTATAGTGGTGTGGTCATTGAGTTTAAGGTTAGCCGTCAGGAATTCTGCAGGCAGAAAGGATGGAACTGGTTTTATAGGACTTGAGAACATAAGGTGGTTGGAGTAGACAATGGTTATGCCGCCCCCTTTTTTTATTTTGGTGATCTACTCGAAGTATATTATATCCTGGAGGGGGAATGTCTGTCTAGGTTTTGGGGTTTTAGCCAAGTTTCTGTTAGACAGATGACATCTGGAGTGTGGTTTGCACTTCAGATATTTTCAGGCATAGAGTTAGCTGACATTGTTAAGAATACTTTGAGTATTCATAGAATAAAAGGAAATATGTTTGTTTGGAAAGGATTAGGGACCTAGGTTGGAGAGGTACTGATAATGGTGGTAGGGCTGGGGACAGGTCCAGGATTAGGGTGCATGTCACCTGACAAAAGCAGGGTTTCAGGATGTTAGTAGAGTTTGTATTTAAGTAGGTAATAGGCAAGGTGCTTTGTCTTGCTTTTAGATGATATTGAATGGGAGGGAGGAATTTTGATTTTAGGAAGTGGCATATTAATGGAAAAGATTGATGCAGAGATAGCTATTGACTACTGGGGAGTAGAGAAGCTTTTTGTGTCTGTATATATTAGATCTTTGTGAAATGGAGGTAGATATATAATAAATTATGTAAGAGAGAGAACAAGTGATAATGGAGGCAGGAGAAGAATAGAAAGAATTAAGATAGTCATGGTTATGAGGGAAATATGATTAGGCAGGAGTGGTAAATGGGTGAGAGACTTAGGAGGCAAAGTTATAGGATGTACAAGTAAAAGAAATAACACATTTCAGATAGTTTCAGGCCGTTGGAGTTGTCAAAGTAAGGACTTTGTTACTGATTAGAAAACTTATCAAAGATGGTCTATATTTCTTTGTTAAATTCCATCCAAAGTTTTATGCACTGTAGTGATCTTCGCACTTCAGATGGTTTCAGGCAGTGTGAGTTGTCAAGGTGCGGACTTCATTGTTGACTGGCAAACTATCATTGTTGACTGGCAAACTTATCAAAGCAGGTCAGCATTTCTTTGTTAAATTCTGAAGTTGTCTGCACTAGAGTGATGCTCACTCTTCAGATGGTTTCAGTCAGCTGGGGTTGTCAGGGTATAGACCGTTACTGTTTGGCAAAGTTATTAAAGCAGGTCTATATTTCTTTATTAAATTCTAAAATCATCTACACTGTAGTGATGTTCACACTTCTGGTGGTTTCAGGGTGTTGACGTTGTTAGGCTGGGACTTTGTTTCTGATTGGCAAACTTATCAAAGTAGGTCTATATTTTTTGTTAAATTCGGATGTCATCTGCACTGTAGTGATGTTCGCACTTCAGATATTTTCAGGCAGCTATAGTTGTGAAGATGCAGACTTTATTACATATTGGCAACGTTATTAAAGCAGGGTGTGGACTTTGTTACTGACTGGCAAACCTATCAAAGCAGGTCTATATTTCTTTGTTAAATTATGAAGTCATCTGGACTGGAGTGATGTTCCCACTTCCGATCATTTCAGGCAGTTGGAGTTGTCAGGGTATGGACTTCATTACTGACTGCTAAACTTATCAAAGCAGGTCTATATTTCATTGCTAAGTTCTGAAATTGTCTGCACTGTAGTGATGTTTGCACTTCCAATGGTTTCCGGCAGTTAGAGTTGTCAGGGTGCAAACTTCATTACTAATTAGCAAACTTATCAAGGCAGGCCTATATTTCTTTGTTAAATTCTGAAGTCATCTGGAACTGGAGTGATGTTTGGACTTAAGATGCTTTCAGGCAGTTGGAGGTGTCCAGGTGTGGAGTTTGTTACTGATTAGCAAACTTATTAAAGAAGGTCTATATTTCTTTGTTAAATTCTACTATAGTGATGTTCGCAGTTCAGATGGCTTCAGGCATTTGAAATGGCAAGGGTAAGGACTTCATCACTACTTGGCAAATATTTCTTTTTTTAAATTCTGAAGTAATCTGCTCTGTAGTGATGTTTGCACGTCAGATGGTTTTAGGCAGTTGGAGTTGTGGTGCAGACTTTTTTACTGATTGTCAAAGTTATCAAAGCAGGTCTAGATTTCTTTGTTAAATTCTGACGTCGTCTGCACCCTACTGGTGTTCGGACTTCCAATGGTTTCAGGCAGTTGGAGTTGTCAGTGGGCTGACTTTGTTACTGATTGGTAAACTTATCAAAGCAAGTCTGTATTTCTTTGTTGAATTCTGAAGTCATCAGCAGTGTAATGATGTTGGCACTTCAGATGGTTTCCAGCAGTTGGAGTTGTCAGGGTGTGGAGTTTGTTACTGATCGGCAAACTTATTAAAGCAGGTCTATATTTCTTTGTTAAATTCTGAAGTTGTCTGCAAAATAGTGATGTTCGCAGTTCAGATGGTTTGAGGCATTTGGAGGGGTGAGGGTAAGGACTTTGTTACTGACTGGCAAAATTATCAAAGCAGGTCTATATTTCATTGCTAAATTCAGAAGTCATCTGCACAGTAGTGATGTTCCCACTTCAGATGGTTTCTGGCAGTCGAGCTGTCAGGGTGTGGATTTTGTTACTGATTTGCAAATTTATCAAACCGATCTATATTTAAGTCAAGTGCACTTTAGTGATCTGCACACTGCAGATGGTTTCAGGCAGTTGGAGTTATCATGGTGCAAACTTCTTTACTGATTGTCAGTCATCAAAGCAGGTCTATATTTCTTTGTTAAATTCTGAAGTAATCTGGACTGTAGTGATGTCCGCACTTAGGATGGTTTCACGCAGTTGGAGTCATCAGCGTGCAGACTTCAGTACTTATTGGCAAACTTATCAAAGCAGGTCTGTATTTCTTTGCTAAATTCTGAAGTTATCTGGACTGTAGTGATGTTTGGACTCAAGATGGTTTCAAGAAGTTGGAGTTTTCAGGTTGCAAAATTCATTATCGATTGGCAAATTTATCAAAGCAGGCATATATTTCTTTGGGAAGTTTTGAAGTAATTTGCACTGTAGTGATATTTACACTTCAGATGCTTTCAGGCAGTTGGACTTGTCAGGGTAAGGACTTTGATAATTTTTAGGAAACTTAACAAAAGAGGTTTATATTTCTTTTTTAAATGCCAAATCACTGTAGTGATCTTCGCACTTCAGATGGTTTCAGGCAGTAAGAGTTGTCAGGGTGCAGACTTCATTACTGATTGGCAAACTTATCAAAGCAGGTCTATATTTCTTTTTTAAATTCTGAAATTGTCTGCACTGGACTGATGTTCTCTCTTCAGATGTTTTCAGACAGTTGGAGTTGTCAGGGCAATATTTTGTTACTGATTGACAAAGCTATCAAAGCAGTCTATACGTCTACACTATAGTGATGTTCGTAGCTCAGATGGTTTCAGGCAGTTGGAGTCGTCAGGCTGTGGACTTCATTACTGATTGGCAAACTTACCAAAGCAGGCCTATATTTCTTTAGAAGATTCTGACATTATCTGCATTATAGTGATTTTTGCACTTCAGATTGGATCAGGTAGTTGTGGCTGTCATGTTAAGGACTTTCTTACTGATTGGCAAAATTATCAAAGCAAGTCTATAGTTCATTGCTAAATTCAGAAGTCATCTGCACATTAGTGATGTTCACACTTCAGCTGGTTTCAGGCAGATGGAGTTGTCAGGGTGCAGACTTCATTACTAATTGACAAAGTTATCAAAGCAGGTATATATTTCTTTGTTAAATTCTGAAGTTGTCTCCACTGTAGTGATATTTACAGTTCAGATAGTTTCAAGCAGTTGGAGTTGTCATGGTGTGACTTTGTTACTGATTTGCAAAGTTATCAAAGTAGGTCTATATTTCTTTGTTCAATTCTGAAACTGTCTGTACTGTAGTGGTGTTTGCACTTCCAAAGGTTTCCAGCAATTAGAGTTGTCAGTGTGCGGACTTCATTACTGATTTGCAAACTTATCAAAGCAATTCTTTATTTCTTTGCCAAATTCTGAAGTCGTCAGCATTGGAGTGATGTTCACACTTCAGATGGTTTCAGGCAGTTGACGTTGTGAGGGCATGGACTTTGTTACTGACTGGCAAATCTATCAAAGCAGGTCTGTATTTCTTTGTTAAATTCTGAAGTCATCTGGACTGTAGTGATGTTTGGACTTAAGATGGTTTCAGGCAGTTGGAGGAGTCGGGTTGTGGAATTTGTTACTGACTGGCAAACTTATTAAAGCAGGTCTATATTTCTTTGTTAAATTCTGAAGTCATCTGCACTATAGTGATGTTCGCAGTTCAGATGGATTCAGGCATTTGGAGTGGTGAGGGTAAGGACTTTATCACTGATTAGCAAATTTATCAAAGCAGGTCTATATTTCTTTTGTTAAATTCTCTAGTGGTGTTCACACTTCCAATGGTTTCAGGCAGCTGGAGTTGTCAGGGTGCTGACTTTGTTACTGATTGGTAAACTTATAAAAGCCAGTCTATTTCTTTGTTAAATTCTGAAGTCGTTGTCAGTGTAATGATGTTGGCACTTCAGATGGTTTCTGGCAGTTGGGGTTGTCAGGGTGCAGACTTTGTTGCTGATCGGCAAACTAATCAAAGCAAGAATATATTTCCTTCTTAAATTCTGAGGTCATCTGGACTCTAGTGATACTGGCAATTCAGGTGGCTTAGGCAGTTGGAGATGTCGGAGTGTGGAGTGCATTACTGATTGGTGAACTTATCCATGCAGCCCTATATTTCTTGTTTAAGTATAGAAAGTCATCTGCACTGTAGTGATGTTCATACGTCAGATGGTTTCAGGCAGTTGGGGTTGTCAGGGTAAGGACTTAGTTACTGACTGGCAAACCTTTCAAAGCAGGTCTGTATTACTTTGTTACATTCTGAAGTCATCTGCACTGTAGTGATATTAGCACTTCAGATGGTTTCAGGCAGTTGGAGTTGTTGCGGTGCACACTTCTTTACTGATTGTCAAAGTTATCAATGCAGGTCTATATTTGTTAAATTCTGAAGTTGTCTGCACTCTAGTGATGTTCACACTTCCAATGCTTTCAGGCTTTGGAGTTGTCAGGGTGTGGACTTCATTACTGATTGGCAAACTTATCAAAACAGGCCTATATTTATTTCATAAAATGTGAAGAAATCTGCACTGTAATGATGTTTGCACTTCAGATGGGTTCAGGCAGTTGGGCTTATCAGGGTAAGGACTTTGTTACTGAATGGCAACATTATCAAAGCAGGTTTATATTTCATTGCTTATTTCAGAAGTCATCTGCACAGCAGTGATGTTCACACTTCATACGGTTTCTGGCAGGTGGAGCTGTCAGGGTGAGGACTTTGTTACTGATTGACAAATTTATCAAAGCGGGCCTATATTTCTTTGTTAAATTCTGAAGTCATCTGCATTGTAGTGATATTTGCAGTTCAGATGGTTTGAGGCAGTTGGGAGTTGTCAGGGTGTGGACTCCATTACTGATTCACAAATTTATCAAACAGGTCTATATTTCTTTGTTACATTTTGAAGTCGTCTGCACTTAAGTGATCTTCGCACTGCAGATGGTTTCAGGCAGTTGGAGTTGTCCTAGTGCAGACTTCTTTACTGATTGTCAAAGTTATCAAAACAGGTCTATATTTCTTTGTTAAATTCCGAAGTCACCTGGACTGTAGTGATGTTCGCTCTTCAGATGGTTTCAGGCAGTTGGAGTTATCGGGGTGCAGACTTCATTACCCATTGGCAAATGTATCAAAGCAGGTCTATATTTCTTTGTTAAATTCTGAAGTCATCTGCACAGTAGTGATGTTTACACTTCACATGGTTTCAGACAGTTGGCGTTATCAGAGTGTAGAATTTGTTAATGATTGGCAAAGTTATCAAGGTAACTCCAGGTTTCTTTTTTAAATTCTGAAGTCATCTGCACTCTAGTGATGTTCGCAGTTAAGATGGTTCAAGCAGTTGGAGTTGTCAGGGTGCGGACTTCATTACTGAGTGGCAAACTTATCAAAGCCGGTGTATATTTCTTTATTAAATTCTGAAGTCGTTTGCACTGTAGTGATATTAGCACTTGAGGGTTTCAGGCATTTGGAGTGGTTTTGGTAATCTGAAGAAGTCTTGTTATCAGACGAAAGCGCTCATCTATGGATTTATAAAGATTTTTAACCTATGTTAGTGGCCTGGATTTTTATTTCATTTTTTTGGTTTTGAGTTTAATTTTATTTTCGTTGTGGAGTGGTTTTGATATGGACTTTATTACTGATTGGCAAACTTATCAAGCCAGGTCAATATTTGTTAAATTTCTGAAGTCATCTGCACTGTACTGATGTTCGCACTTCAGATGGTTTCAGGTAGGTACAGTTGTCATTAATAATTGTCAAACTCATCAAAGCATGTCTATAGTTCTTTGTTAAATTCTGACGTTGTCTCCACTGTAATGATGCTTGCACTTCAGATGGTTTACGGCAGTGGGATTTGTCAGGGTTCGGACTTTGTTACTGATTGGCAAAATCATCAAAGCAGGTCTACATTTCTTTGTTAAATTCTGAAGTCATCTGCGTTGCAGTGATGTTCTCTCTTTAGATGGTTTAAGGCAGCTGGAGTTGTTAGGGTGCAGACTTTGTTAGTGATTGGCAAAAGTGTCAAAGCAGGTCTATTTCTTTGTTAAATTCTGAAGTATGCACTGTGGTGGTGTTCAAACTTCAGATGGTTTCAGGCAGTTGGAGCTGTCAGGGTGCAGAGTTACTGATTGGAAAACCTATCAAAGCAGGTCTGTATTTCTTTGTTAAATTCTGAAGTCATCTGAACTGTAATGATGTTTGGACTTAAGATGGTTTCAGGCAGTTGGAGGTGTCCAGGTGTGGAGTTTGTTACTGATTGGCAAACTTATTAAAGAAGGTCTATATTTCTTTGTTAAATTCTGAAGTTGTCTGCACTATAGTGATGTTCGCAGTTCAGATGGCTTCAGGCATTTGAAGTGGCAAGGGTAAGGACTTCATCACTGCTTGGCAAACATAAAACAGGTCTAATATTTCTTTTTTTAAATTCTGAATTAATCTGCTCTGTAATGATGTTTGCACTTCAGATGGTTTTAGGCAGTTGGAGTTGTGGTGCAGACTTCTTTACTGATTGTCAAAGTTATCAAAGCAGGTCAGGATTTCTTTGTTAAATTCTGAAGTCGTCTGTACCCTAGTGGTGTTCGGACTTCCAATGGTTTCAGGCAGTTGGAGTTGTCAGCGGGCTGACTTTGTTACTGATTGGTAAACTTATCAAAGCAAGTCTGTATTTCTTTGTTGAATTCTGAAGTCATCAGCAGTGTAATGATGTTGGCACTTCAGATGGTTTCTGGCAGTTGGAGTTGTCAGGGTGCGGACTTTGTTACTGATTGGCAAACCTATCAAAGCTGTACTGTATTTCCTTGTTAAATTTTGAAGTAATCTGTACTGTAGTGATATTGGCAATTGAGATGGTTTAGGCAGTTGGAATTGTTAGGGCACATTACTTATTGACAAACTTATCAAAGCAGGTCTATATTTCAATGCTAAATTCTGAAATCATCTGCACTTTAGTGATGTTCACTTTTCAGGTGGTTTTAGGCAGTTGGACTTGTCAGTGTAAGGACTTTGGTAATGACTGGGAAACTTAACAGTCTATTTCTGAAGTAATCTGCTCTGCAGTGATGTTTGCACTTCAAATTGTTTCAGGCAGTTGAAGTTGTTGTGCAGACTTCTTTACTGATTGTCATAGTTATCAAAGCAGGTGTATATTTCTTTGTTTAATTTAATTTTCAAATCTAGGTGCTTAGGATTTCCCTCTCTCTTCCCCCCTTGGCTGACCTGGTGTGACTTTGTCTGAACTCTACAGTTCCCTACAAATCGGTGTCTACAGGACTGCAATCAGTTGTTTTCAACATTTAAACAGACTGAACTCTACAGTTCCCTACAAATCGGTGTCTACAGGACTGCAATCAGTTGTTTTCAACATTTAAACAGAGTAGGTTACACAAAAAGCATTTGTTGAGCTTTCACTTACAGTGCATTGTAATTAAGCAGGTCACCATATTGGTCAGCCATAGAGCTCTTTGTTTCTACTTGAGTGGTTGCCTCCTTCCCCTGTAACTGCAGTAAATTGACTCTTACATTAGAGCTGTAATACTTACCTTATAGCTTTAGGACACTTTAGGAAACCTTGTAAACTGCAATAGCCTGACATTTGAACAAGCAACCCTTGTAAAAATTCCCAAACTTGTATACTGTTGGTCTGTCTTTCCTGCTAAACATAAGTGAAATTACAGTGCCGAGTGCAAGTAACATTGAAGTACTGAGTGCAAATAACACAGTGCTGAGTGCAGATTTCAGCTTATCTCTGGTGTGGTGTCTTGAGTCAATCAAGATATTAACTGTAACCACTCCCACTGCCTTCTCTTTTCCCCCACCCCCCTCTTTCCTCAAACAGGTTAAACTGCTACAATTCAGTACAGGCATCATTTTCAAATCTAGGTGCTTAGGATTTCCCTCTCTCTTCCCCCCTTGGCTGACCTGCTGTGACTTTGTGTAAGTTTCTTCATTGTATGGATCTTTTACTGTTTTTTGTGTAACTGAATGACCTGCTGCTAAATTCTGATTCTGCACAGACTGCTCTATTTTGTTTTTCAGAGGCTCTATAAGTAGCTAGTGACTTTACTGAATTTCTGTGGTAATATTTGTGTTTAAACTGAACCTGTACCTAGAGAAAGTGTATAATCAGAACTCCTCCTTGCTGCATGTGTTTTTTACTGTTTAAATTGCACACACACATTGAAGAAGTGCTTTTATGACTTGAATAACTTGGGCTAGCTATACCTGAAGTGCTTTTACTGGAAATTTTCTAGTTGTACAATTGTGAATAATTGATTTAGTTTTTCTGGTATATCTCTAAAATCTGGCAAGTGTTTATTTACTGAATTGCTCTCTTGCTTAGGTTTCTTAGCTATAAATCTTAGTTCGTTCAGAAGTATGCTACTTTACCCCCCCACCAAAACTTTCTAAATGCATTATTATATAATAGCTGCCTGTTGTTGTCTTCATGCTTATCCTAGAATTTCTGCTTTTCCTAGCTGAACTCTACAGTTCCCTACAAATCGGTGTCTACAGGACTGCAATCAGTTGTTTTCAACATTTAAACAGAGTAGGTTACACAAAAAGCATTTGTTAAGCTTTCACTTACAGTGCATTGTAATTAAGCAGGTCACCATATTGGTCAGCCATAGGGCTCTTTGTTTCTACTTGAGTGGTTGCCTCCTTCCCCTGTAACTGCAGTAAATTGACTCTTACATTAGAGCTGTAATACTTACCTTATAGCTTTAGGACACCTTAGGAAACCTTGTAAACTGCAATAGCCCTTCGTTGCCCTGCACGCTTGGGCTCTCTTCACTCCCCTCCCTGCCCCCAATTTCCTCCCGCCCCCAGTACCTCTAAATTTATAGTACTATAGCCACTCCCCCACTTTCTAGATCCTATCTGCTTTCATCTGATATAATTCTACCCACCCCTATTCTACTACCTACATTTAATAGCACCTATTAGCTTTCATCTGGCATTCTCCCATCCTCCCTTCCGGTACCTTTACCTCACCATTCTATCTTCTGGTGTTGCATCACCAGGTAAAACAGTTCCTTTACTCACTAGCTGAATCACATATAATGATATACTCCTCTTTACTACCCCTCTTGTTCACACCCCTCTTGTTCACACCATACCTCCTTACCTTGTATGAAAACCAGTTTCTTACGGGATTTCAGGTCCCAAAAGGCCATACTATCACCCCAGCTGTAAATCCTTCCACCTTCAACCATACTTACAGTACCAGATCCTATCCAACATCTTGTTCAGTCTATCAACATCTCAGCCCCAGGCACATTAGCTCTAGATCCAAACACTACCACAAACTAATAAACAAATTCCTGAAGTTCATCACCAAGTATAGACTCAACCTAATACTTGGTGGTGATATTCACCCAACCCTGGCCCACTCACTTCAGATACACATACCCCCTCTACTTGTAATCTAAGCTACAAACCTACAATTTATAGGCCAACTAACGCTCTCCTAGTCTGTCATCTCAATATTAGAAGCATTAATAACAAGGTACATGAATTGCATGCACTTCTGGATGTCCACTCCCCTGAGATTCTGTGTTTATCTGAAACCTGGTTAAAACCTAACACTAAAGACAATGAAGTGTTACCACCTGGGTACAACATACACAGGCTGGATCGTCTTGAGGAAGGGGTGGGGTAGCTGTACTCTATAAATCTGAGTTGAATGTCACCATAGATGTAATACAACCTCCTCAGATTAATAACTCTGAGATTCTTGCCACCAAATTGCAACTTAATAAAAATAAATGCATTAATATCATCTGTATGTACATTCCCCCAGGTAACAATATATCTACATTTGAAGATATCCTGCACTGGTTATCATGTCACTGCCCCAAGAAACCCTACTACTTGGAGACTTTAACATAGACTGGGGCACCTGTTCCTTAGAATCCCCAACCACCCATATTAACCTGCATGCATTTACACAAATCATATCCACCCCTACCAGGATAGGTAAACCCAACCAAAAAGAAAGTATACTTGACTGGGTACTCATAAACAGTCACCCCCAACTGTACACCTCTGGTACCCACCTTAATGGCCTAAGCGATCACCTTCTCACATATGTAATTAAGCACAAAACCATTAATTCCCAACAACCCTTACTCAGAAAGGTTAGAAACAATAAAAACTTTGACCCTGCCAAATTCCAACAAGAACTAAACTCATGTAATTGGTCTATTCTAAAACACCTCCCTTAGAGGAAGCAGTAGCATACTTTAACAACAAATTCCTTGAGATCCTTGATTTGCATGCACCTGTTCGTTCAAAGAGAACCAAGGCAAAAACTGCACCATGGCTTTCTATAGAGTCTAAACTCAAAATTACCCTTAGAAACAAAGCATGGGCTTTATGGCGTTCTTCTAAAGACCCTCAAGATCACATTAAATACAGGCAATCCAGGAACGAAACCAAAAATCAATTTTACAAGACAAAAAATAATACTACTGTAATTTACAGACAGTAAATCAAAATAACCCTCAGAAGTTTTGGGCAGGTTTAAATAATCTACTACATCCTGGACAAACTTCAACCCCAATCCCTGCTGCTACTATTGATAAAACCCCTGAAGATGTTTCTGATAGTTTTAACCAATTCTTTACTGAGACAATTCAAGCCCTAGCTAGCCAACTACCACCTAGCTCCCCTGGTCCTGAAAGTAGCACCCCTAGAAACCTACTTGCGTTCAGCTTCCAACCAGTCGCCACTTCACTTATCTGTACCTTGATCAAAAAATTAAAACCCACTACACTTACTGCTGATCAACTCCCTGCCGAGTACCTACAAAAATCAGCTGATGCTATTGCTTACCCCGTCTCAATACTAATCAGTTGAACCATAGTAGAAGTTAAAATTCCCACCATCTGGAAAATATCCTATGTAATCCCACTTCACAAAGGAGGCAGCTCTACTGAATTCTCCAATTATAGGCCAATAGCTATACTCTCTCCACTTGCAAAGATTATGGAAAAATGTATTCATAGACAACTCATGCACCACCTAATCCAAAATCGCCTTATGGCAGACACTCAGCATGGCTTCCGTCCTCATCACAGCACTACTTCAGCCCTCCTAGCCTTTACTAACACCATAAACCATAATCGCAACAATAATTATATATCCTCAGCCCTCTTTTTGGATCTTTCCAAGGCATTCGATATGGTTGATCACCAACTTTTAATCCACACCCTGCAAACATTCTGTCTAGGTACTGGAGCCCTCCAATGGTTTCAATCCTACCTGAATGGTCGACAGCAGGCTGTCCTCTGGCAGAACAAACTCTCTAACCTTCTACCTAACACCCTCGGAGTACCACAAGGCTCTATACTAGGGCCCTTGCTGTTCTCCATCTTCATTAACGACCTTTATACTGTCATCCCAAAAGTCAGCTGTATCCAATATGCTGATGACTCTACTCTGATTTGCTCGGCCACATCTCCAGTAGAGTTATGGTCAGCTTCCCAGACCACCTTTAATACAATAGAAAACTGGCTTTCTGAACATCGTCTGATCCTAAATCCCAAAAAAACTAAAATGCTGTTATTTTCACCAACACGTAGGTCTACTGCTTTCACCTTTACCATAAAATCAAATGATGGCATAATAATCTCCCCTGACCCATCTACAAAACTATTAGGTGTCATCATAGACAATAATCTAAAATTCGACCTACATGTTAACTAAACTATCAAAACCATCAATAAAAAACTAGGGTCACTTTACAGAATAAAAGCCTTCCTAACCCCTCCAGCTAAAATTGCCATAGCTCGCTCTCACCTTCTTTCAACCCTTCTGTATGCATCCCCTCTACTCTTGAATTTGAACAAGACTGTCCTTAACAAACTCTCAATTTGCTACAACCACATTGCCAGGTTTGCCACTGGGCTGCCTTTTAGGACACATCATTGCATCAATCTAAATCAGCTTGGTTGGCTCGAACTACCTAGCCTAATCCAGTATAACCAACTGATTATGGCCTATAAAATCCCCTATAATCCAGACAATACTCCTGCACTTAAAAATATTATCACCCCCTATAACAATCCTAGACTGCTTCGATCCTCTAACAAACTACTAATTCAGACTAGCAAAATTAATAACACAGCCGGTGATTCTCTCTTTGCAAACTCTGTAAGTAGATCCTGGAACTCACTTCCAACTGATATTACCTTACTTTCCACCTTAGGTCAATTTAAAACTAGACTCAAACAACATTTGTCACTTAACTGGCTATGTCAATGTATCAAGCCTGGCTAACTCGAATGTGTAAAAATCTGTTAACCAGTTTACTGTGTAATTTTATTTAATCCTGACTTGTGCTCAGGACTAACTTTAACCTGTGGAACTTGTTTAACTTGCTTACTTATGTAATCTCTGTAAATAATCTGTTTGTAATATGTAATGCTGGTATTATGTAATGCTGTATCTGCTTACCCTTGGAGCTTTTCTCCCCGGGCCTCCGCTGAAAATGGACATGCATCCAGTCGAACTATCCCGGTCAACAAATGTAAAATAAAAAAAAATAAATAAAATAAATAAATTATGAAGTCCTCTGCACTCTCATGGTGTTCACGCTTACAATGGTTTCAGGTAGTTGCAGTAAGGGTGCAGACTTCATTACTGATTGGCAAACTTATCAAAGCAGTCCTATATTTCTTTGGTATGTTGTGAAGTCATCTGCACCGTAGTGATGTTCACACTTCAGATGGGTTAAGGTAGTTGGGTTATTCAGGGCAAGGACTTTGTTACTGACTGGAAAAATTATCAAAGCAGGTCTATATTTCATTGTTAAATTGAGACGTCATTTGCACAGTAGTGATGTTCACAGTTCAGATGGCTTCTTGCATTTGGGGGTGTCAGGGTGCGAACTTCATTACTGATTGACAAATTTATCAAAGCAGGGCTATATTTCTTGGTTAAATTCTGAAGTCATCTGCATTGTAGTGATGTTTGCAGTTCAGATTGTTTGAGGCAGTTGGAGTTGTCAGGGTGTGGACTTTGTTACTGATTCACAAAGTTATCAAACAAGTCTTTATTTTTTTGTTAAATTCTGAAGTCATCTGCACTTTAGTGATCTTCATGGTGCAGATGGTTTCAGGCAGTTGGAGTTGTCATGGTGCAGACTTCTTAACTATAACTTTGACAATAAGTAATCAACGCAGGTGTGTATTTCTTTGTTAACTTCTGAAGTCATCTGGACTGTAGTGATGTTCGTACTTCAGATGGTTTTAGGCAGAGTTATCAGGATGCAGACATTATTACTCATTGGCAAACTTATCAAAGCAGGCATATATTTGTTTGCTAAATTCTGAAGTTGTCTGGACTGTAGTGATGTTTGGACTTAAGATGGTTTCAGGCAGTTGTCAGGGTGCAAAGTTCATTAGTGATTGGCAAACTTATTAAAGCAGGCATATATTTCTTTGTGAAGTTTTGAAGTCATTTGCATTGTAATGATATTCACACTTCAGATGCTTTCAGGCTTTTGGACTTGTCTGGGTAAGTACTTTGTTAATGATTGGGAAACTTAACAAAAGAGGTCTATATTTCTTTGTTAAATGCCGAAGTCAAATGCACTGTAGTGATCCTCGCATTTCAGATGGTTTCAGGCAGTGAGAGTTGTCAAGGTGCGGACTTCATTACTGATTGGCAAACTTATTAAATCAGGTCTATATTTCTTTTTTAACTTCTGAAGTCGCTGCACTGGAGTGATGTTTGATCTTCAGATGTTTTCAGGCAGTGGAGTTGTCAGGGACAGACTTTGTTACTGATTGACAAAGCTATTAACGCAGTCTATATTTCTTTGTTAAATTCTGAAGTCGTCTACACTGTAGTGATGTTCATAGTTCAGATGGGTTCAGGCAGTTGGATTTGTCAGGCTGCGGACTTCATTACTGATTGGCAAACCTATCAAAGCAGGCCTATATTTCTTTGGTAGATTCTGAAGTCATCAGCACTGTAGTGATGTTCACACATCAGATTGGTTCAGGCAGTTGGGGCTGTCATGGTAAGGACTTTCTTACTGATTGGCAAAATTATCAAAACAGGTCTATATTTCCTTGCTAAATTCAGAAGTCATCTGCATTTTAGTGATGTCCACACTGCAGCTGGTTTCAGGCAGATGTAGTTTTCAGGGTGCGGACTTCATTATTGATTGACAGGGTTATCAAAGCAGGTCTATATTGATTTGTTAAATTCTGAAGTTGTCTGCACTGTAAGTGATGTTCACAGTTCAGATGTTTCCAGGCAGTTAGAGTTGTCATGGTGTGACTTTGTTACTGATTCACAAAGTTATCAAAGTAGGTCTGTATTCCTTTGTTAAATTCTGAAGTCTGCACTTTATAGTGATGTTTGCACTTCAGATGGTTTAAGGTGGTTGGAGTTTACTAATTGTCAAAATTATCAAAGCAGGTCTATATTTCTTTGTTAAAATCTGAAATAATCTGCAGTGTAGTGGTGCTTGCACTTCTAAAGGTTTCCGGCAGTTAGAGTTGTCAGGGTGTGGACTTTGTTGCTCATTGGCAAACTTAGCAAAGCAGGTCTATATTTCTTTACTAAATTCTGAAGTCGTCTGCACTGGAATGATGTTCAGACTTCAGATGGTTTCAGGCAGTTGGCATTGTGAAGGCATGGACTTTGTTACTGACTGGCAAATCTATCAAAGCAGGTCTGTATTTCTTTGTTAAATTCTAAAGTCATCTGCACTGTAGTGATGTTTGGACTTCAGATGGTTTTAGGCAGTTGGAGTTGTTGTGGTGCAGCCTTCTTTACTGATTGATAACTTTAGCAGGTCTATATTTCTTTGTTAAATTCTGAAGTCGTCTGCACCCTAGTGGTGTTCGGACTTCCAATGGTTTCAGGCAGTTGGAGTTGTCAGCGTGCTGACTTTGTTACTGATTGGCAAACTTATCAAAGCAAGTCCGTATTTCTTTGTTGAATTCTGAAGTCGTCAGCAGTGTAATGATGTTGGCACTTCGGATGATTTCCGGCAATTGGAGTTGTCAGGGTGTGGACTTTGTTACTGATTGGCAAACTTATCAAAGTTGTACTATATTTCCTTGTTAAATTCTGAAGTCATCTGGACTGTAGTGATATTGGCAATTCAGATGGTTTAGCAGTTGGAGTTGTCAGGGTGTGGAGTGTATTACTTTTTAGCAAACTTATCAATGCAGGCCTATATTTCTTTTGTAAGTATAGAAAGTAATCTGCACTGTAGTGATGTTCGCACTTCAGGTGGTTTCAGGCAGTTGGGGATGTCAGGGTAAGGACTTTCTTACTGATGGGCAATATTATCAAAGCAGGTCTATATTTCATTACTAAATTCTGAAATCATCTGTACTGTAGTGACGTTCCCTCTTCAGATGGTTTTAGACAGTTGGTGTTGTCAGGGTGTGTAGTTTCTTACTCATTTGCAAACTTATCAAAGAGGATCTACATTTCTTTGTTAAATTCTGAAGTCATCTGCATTGCAGTGATGTTCACAATTCACATGGTTTGAGGCAGTTGGAGTTGTCAAGGTGTGGACTTTGTTACTGATTCGCAAATTTGTCAAATAGGTCTATATTTCTTTGTTAAATTCTGAAGTCATCTACACTTTAATGATCTTCGCACCGCAGTTGGTTTCAGGAAGTTGGAGTTGTCATGGTGTTGACTTATTTACTGATTGTCAAAGTTATCAAAGCAGGTCTATATTTCTTTACTAAATTCTGAAGTTATCTGGACTGTAGTGATGTTAGGACTTAAGATGGTTTCAAGCAGTTGGAGTTGTCAGGGTTTCGGACTTCATTACTGATTGGCAAAATCATCAATGCAGGTCTGCATAACTTTGTTAAACTCTGAAGTCATCTGCATTGTAGTGATGTTTGCTATTTAGATGGTTTCAGACAGCTGGTGTTGTCAGGGTGCAGACTTTGTTACTGTTTGACAAAGCTATCAAAGCAGTCTATATTTCTTTGTTGAATTCTGAAGACATCTACACTGTAGTGATGTTCATAGTTTGGATGGGTTCAGGCAGTTGGAGTTGTCAGGCTGCGGACTTCATTACTGATTGGCAAACTTATCAAAGCAGGCCTATATTTCTTTAGTAGATTCTGAAGTCATCTGCACTGTAGTGATGTTCACACATCAGATTGGTTCGAGCAGTTGGGGCTGTCATGGTAAGGACTTTTTTTACTGACTGGTAAAATTATCAAAACAGGTCTATATTTCATTGCTAAATGCAGAAGTCATCTGCACTTTAGTGATGTTCATACTTCAGCTGGTTTTAGGCAGACGGAGTTGTCAGGGTGCGGACTTCATTACTGATTGACAGAGTTGTCAGGGTGCAGAATTCATTACTAATTGACAGAGATATCAAAGCAGGTCTATACTGATTTGTTAAATTCTAAAGTTTTCTGCACTGTAGTGATGTTCACAGTTCACGTTTTCAGGCAATAGGAGTTGTCATGGTGTGACTGTTACTTTGGCAAAAATTATCAAAGCAGATCTATATTTCTTTGTTAAATTTTGAAGTCATCTGCATTGTAGTGATGTTCGCTCTTCAGATGGTTTCAGGCAGCTGGAGTTGTCAGGGTGCAGACTGTGTTACTAACTGGCAAAAGTGTCAAAGCAGATCTGTATTTCTTTGTTAAATTCTGAAGTCATCTGCAATGTGGTGGTGTTCTCACCTCGGATGGTTTCAGGGAGTTGGAGTTGTTAGGGTGTGGAGTTTGTTACTTATTCGCAAACTTATCAAAGAGGGTCTATATTTCTTGGTTAAATTCTGGTCATCTGCACTGTAGTGATGTTCACAGTTCAGATGATTTGAGGCAGTTGGTGTCAGGGTGTGAACTTTGTTACTGATTTGCAAATTTGTCAAACAGGTCTCTATTTCTTTGTTAAATTCTGAAGTCATGTGGACTGTAGTGATATTCGCGCTTCAGATGGTTTCAGGCAGTTGGAGTTATCAGGGTGCAGACTTCAGTACTCATTGGCAAACTTATCAAAGCAGGTCTATATTTCTTTCCTACATTCTGAAGTTATCTGGACTGTAGTGAAGTTTGGACTTAAGATGGTTTCAAGCAGTTGGAATTGTCAGGGTTCGGACTTCATTACTGACTGGCAAAATCATCAAAGCAGGTCTGCAATACTTTGTTAAATTCTGAAGTCATCTGCATTGTAGTAATGTTCACTCTTTAAATGGTTTCAGGGAGCTGGAGTTGTCAGGGTGTAGACTTTGTTAGTTATTGGCAAAAGTGTCAAAACAGGTCTGTATTTCTTTGTTAAATTCTGAAGTCGTCTGCACTGTGGTGGTGTTCTCACCTCAGATGGTTTCAGGGTGTTGGAGTTGTCAGGGTGCAGACTTTGTTAGGGACTGGCAAACCTGTCAAAGCAGGTCTATATTTATTTGTTAAATTCTGATGTCGTCTACACTAGTGATGTTCATAGTTCAGATGGGTTCTGGCAGTTGGAGTTGTCATGCTGCGGACTTGATTACTGTTTGGCAAACTTACTAAAGCAGGTCTATATTTCATTGCTAAATTCTGAAACCATCTGCACTGTAGTGATGTTCACTCTTCAGGTGGTTTCAGGCAGTTGCACTTGTCAGGGTAAGGACATTGTTAATGATTGGGAAACTTAACTAAAGAGGTCTATATTTATTTGTTAAATGCTGTAGTGATCTTCACACTTCAGATGGTTTCAGGCAGAGAGAGTTGTCAAGGTGCGGACTTCATTACTGATTGGCAAAGTTATCAAAGCAGGTATATATTTTTTTTTTTAAATTCTGAAGTCGCTGCACTGGAGTGATGCTCACTCTTCGGATGTTTTCAGGCAGTTGAGTTGTCAGGGGCAGACTTCTTTACTGATTGACAAAGCTATCAAAGCAGTCTATATTTCTTTGTTAAATTCTGAAGTCATCTACACTGTAGTGATGTTCATAGTTCAGATGGGTTCAGGCAGTTGGAGTTGTCAGGCTGCGGACTTCATTACTGATTGGCAAACTTATTAAAGCAGTGCATATATTTCTTTGGTAGATTCTGAAGTCATCTGCACTGTAGTGATGTTCGCACATCAGATTGGTTCAGGCAGTTGGGGCTGTCATGGTAAGGACTTTGTTACTGACTGGCAAAATTATCAAAACAGGTCTATATTTCATTGCTAAATTCAGAAGTCATCTGCACTTTAGTGATGCTCACACTTCAGCTGGTTTCAGGCAAATGGAGCTGTCAGGGTGCGGACTTCATTATTGATTGACAAGAGTTATCAAAGCAGGTCTATATTGATTTGTTAAATTCTGAAGTTGTCTGCACTGTAGTGATGTTCACAGTTCACGTTTTCAGGCAATAGGAGTTATCATGGTGTGACTGTTACTGATTCACAAAGTTATCAAAGTAGGTCTATATTCCTTTGTTAAATTCTGAAGTCTGCACTGGAGTGATGTTCTCACAGATGGTTTGAGGCAGTTGGCGTTGTGAGGGTGTGGACTTGGTTACTGACTGGCAAATCTACCAAAGCAGGTCTTTATTTCCTTGTTAAATTCTGAAGTCATCTGGACTGTAGTGATGTTTGGACTTAAGATGGTTTCAGGAAGTTGGAATTGTCAGAGTGAGAAATTCATTACTAATTAGCAAACTTATCAAAGCAGGCCTATATTTCTTTGGTAGATTCTGAAGTCATCTACACTGTACTGATGTTTGCACTTCCAACGGTTTCCGACAGAGTTGTCAGGGTTCAAACTTCATTGCTGATTGGCAAACTTATCAAGGCAGGCCTATATTTCTTTGGTAAATTCTGCTGAAGTCATCTGCACTGTAGTGATGTTCACACTTCAGATGGTTTTAGGCAGTTGGAGTTGTCAGGGTGCGGACTTCATTACTGATTTGCAAACTTATCAAAGTATATTTGCCAAATTCTGAAGTCATCTGCACTGGAGTGATATTCACACTTCAGTCAGTTGGCATTGTGAGGGTGTGGACTTTGTTACTGACTGGCAAACCTATCAAAGTATGTCTATATTTCTTTGTTAAATTCTGAAGTCATCTGGACTGAAGTGATGTTTGGACTTAAGATGCCTTCAGGCAGTTAGAGTTGTCAGAGTGTAGAGTTTTTTTACTGATTCTAAACTTATTAAAGCAGGTCTATATTTATTTGTTAAATTCTGAAGTTGTCTGCACTATAGTGATGTTTGCACTTCAAATGGTTTCAGGCAGTTGGAGTTGTTGTGCAGACTTCTTTACTGATTGTCAAAGTTATCAAAGCAGGTGTATATTTCTTTGTTTAATTATGAAGTCCTCTGCACTCTCGTGGTGTTCACACTTCCAATGGTTTCAGGTAGTTGGGAGTCATCAGGGTGCGGACTTCATTACTGACTGGCAAACTTATCAAAGAGGCCTATTTTTTTTGGTAAGTTGTGAAGTCATCTGCACCGTAGTGATGTTCGCATTTCAGATGGGTTGAGGCAGTTGGGCTAGTCAGGGTTAGGACTTTGTTACTGACTGGAAAAATTATCAAAGCAGGTCTATATTTCATTGCTAAATTCAGAAGTCATCTGCACAGTAGTGATGTTCCCACTTCAGATGGTTTCTGACATTTGGAGTGGTCAGGGTGCTGACTTTGTTACTGATTGGCAAACTTATCAAAAGCAGTCTGTATTTCTTTGTTAAATTCTGAAGTCGTCAGCAGTGTAATGATGTTGGTACTTCAGATAGTTTCCAGCAGTTGGAGTTGTCAGGGTGTGGACTTTTGTTACTGTTTGGCAAACTTAACAAAGTTGTACTATATTTCCTTGTTAAATTCTGAAGTCATCTTGACTGTAGTGATATTGGCAAATCAGATGGTTTAGGCAGTTGGAGTTGTCAGGGTGTGGAGTGTATTTTTTTGGCAAACTTATCAATGCAGGCCTATATTGCGTTTGTAAGTATAGAAAGTTATCTGCACTGTAGTGATGTTCGCACTTCAGATGGTTTCAGGCAGTTGGGGATGTCATGGTAAGGACTTTCTTACTGATGGGCAATATTATCAAAGCAGGTCTATATTTCATTGCTAAATTCTGAAATCATCTGCACTGTAGTGATGTTCCCTCTTCAGATGGTTTTAGACAGTTGTTGTTGTCAGGGTGTGGAGTTTGTTACTCATTTGCAAACTTATCAAAGAAGGTCTATATTTCTTTGTTAAATTCTGAAGTCATCTGCATTGCAGTGATGTTCACAGTTCAGATGGTTTAAGGCAGTTGGAGTTGTCAGGGTGTGGACTTCGTTACTGATTCACAAAGTTATCAAAGCAGGTCTATATTTCTTTGTTAAGTTCTGAAGTCTGCACTTTAGTGATGTTTGCACTTTAGATGATTTCAAGCAGTTTGGAGCTGTCATGGTGCAGACTTCTTTACGGACTGTCAAAGTTATCAAAGCAGGTCTATATTTCCTTGTTCAATTCTGAAGTCGACTGCACTTCAGATGGTTTCAAGCAGTTGGAGTTGTCAGGATGCCAACTTCATTACTGACTGGCAAACTTATCAAAGTAGGCTTATGTTTCTTTGGTAAGTTCTGAAGTCATCTGCACTGTAGTGATGTTTGAACTTCAGATTGGTTCAGGCAGTTGGGGCTGTCAGGGTAAGGACTTTGTTGCTGATTGGCAAAAATTATCAAAGCAGATCTATATTTCATTGCTAAATTCAGAAGTTATCTGCACTGTAGTGATGTTCCCTCTTCCGATGGTTTCAGGCAGTTGGAGTTGCCAGTGTGCGGACTTTGTTACTGATTGGCAAGCTTATCAAACCACGTCTATATTTCGGGTCTATATTAGAAGAGCGAACACTTAAAATAGCGAACGCTCTTCTATCAAACTTAAAAATCCGAAACTTAAAAATGTTGAAGGCATGGATCATCAATTTTTTTTTCCAGGGGAAAAAAACTGATGATCCAAAAAAAAAAAAAATAAAAATAAATAAAAAAGGAGCATATACAAACAAAATAAAGTGTGGGGGGGCCTTCGTTCACTACACCCCCCAATTTAAATATACCAACTCTGAGATTGCACAATAGTGGAGAAAACATCAAAGTCCCGAGAACCGCCCAACGATTTTTTTTCCTTGGGGGGGGGGGATTGCTGTTCCGAGCCTTCGACATTTTGCGGTTTCGGGTTTTCAAGTTCAATAAATGAGCATTCGCTATTTTAAGCATTTGCTATTCTAATAGGAACCCTATATTTCATTGTTAAATTCTGAAGTCATTTGCAATAGAGTGATTTTCGCACTTCAGATGGTTTCAGGAAGTTGGAGTAGTCATAGTGCAGGCTTCTTTTCTGGTTGTCAAACCTATTAAAGCAGGCATATATTTCTTTGGGAAGTTTTGAAGTCATTTGCACTGTAGTGATATTCGCACTTCAGATACTTTCAGGCAGTTCGGGTTGTCAGGGTAAGGACTTCATTAGTGAGTGGAAAACTTAAAAGAGGTCTATATTTCTTTGTTAAATGCCAAAGTCATATGCACTGTAGTGATCTTCGTACTTCAGATGGTTTCAGGCAGTGAGAGTTGTCAGGGTGCGGACTTCATTACTGATTGGCAAACTTATCAAAGCAGGTGTATATTTCTTTGTTAAATACTGAAGTCGTCTGCACTGTAATGAGGTTTGTACCTTAGTTTCAAGCAGTTGAAGTTGTCAGGGTAAGGACTGTGTTAGTGACTGGCAAACTTATCAAATCTGGTGTATATTCCTTTGCTAAATTTAGTAGTCGTCTGCACTGTAGTGATGTTCACACTTCAGATAGCTCCAGGCAGTTTGAGTTGTCCTGCTGTAGACTTCATTACTGATTGGCAAACATATCAAATCAGGCTTAAAATTTCTTTGGTAATTTATGAAGTCATCTTCACTGTAGTTTGCACTTTAGATGGTTTCAGACAGTTTGCCTTGTCAGGGTAAGGACTGCATTACTGATTGGAAAACTTATAAAATCGGTACTTACGTATTATTGCAACCAGATTTTCGTGGTTGCAAAAATTGCCTCGTTCACTACAAAGGACCACATGAAATACTGTAAGGTGTTATTCCACATCCTTACTGGTGGCTAACAAGTTGGGCTTACCTTCAGGAACAAATTATTGATAACAGCATCTTCCTTTTTTATGTGCATTACAGACACACTCTTGAATTGTCATGTATGCTCTGTGACTGAAGGTAAACCCCTTAAAATGTTACATGTTGTGTTTTCTTTAACAGTACAGGCTGTTTTCTGGACTGGCATGTTCGGACAAAACCAGATAGTACTTCATTAATTATTGATGTCAGTACTGCTGCAATGATGTTGATTGCTCTTTGTATGTTTATCTGTTTGTGCCACGAATTTCTCAGCAAGTGCAGTTAGTTCTGCTTCTAAACAGTCCTATTTTCTGGGAAAGCTGTTTGTCACGGTACATATTTCTGAAAGTAAGCTAAACAGAGTATTCATAGGTTCATAGTTTAGTACTAAGTTAAATGCCCTTGTGAGCCATTTTAAGCCTAGCCAATTATCTCTTGTGAGACTCAGACCCTGCACCTTGTGTTTGTAAGGCAAACACCTTAGCCATTAAGCCACCCTCCCAACCCCAAATTTGTACCACTCACATTAAAATAATGACACAGCTGTGACGGAGAAATGTAATTATTAGCTTTATTTGACTGCATTTGCTGGCAGGAAAAAGGGAACATTCAGCGGCTATAGTTGCAATAAGTGGCATGCTGTCAGTACACTGCATAAACAAGCAGCAATACTAGGTTTTCTACATTTTATTGATAACAGTCCAGAAAACAGCATGTACTGTTAAAGAAAACACACCATGTTACATTTTTCAATCATAATGGAGCATATTTCAGGATCGGGAACCAACCGTGAAAAATCTGGTTGCGATAATACGCAAGTACCCAAATCGGGTGTATATTTCTTTGTTAAAATCTGATGTTGTCTGTATTTAATGATGTTCGCACTTCGGATGGTTTCAGGCAGTTGAAGTTGTCAGGTTGTGGACTTCTTTACTGATGGTCAAACTTATCAAAGCAGGTCTATATTTCTTTTCAACTTTGAAGTCATCTGGACTGTAATGATGTTTGCAGTTCAGATGGTTTCAAGAAGTTGGAGTTGTCAGGTTACTGACTGGAAAAGTTATTTAAGCATTTCTGTATTTCTTTGTTAAATTCTGAAGTCATCTGCACAGTAGTGATGTTCACACTTCACATGGTTTCAGACAGTTGGAGTTATCAGAGTGTAGAATTTGTTACTGATTGGCAAAGTTATCAAAGCAACTCCATATTTCTTTTATAAACTTTGAAGTCGTCTGCACTGTACTGATGTTCGCACTTTTGATGGTTTCAGGCAGCTGGAGCTGTCATGGTGCAGACTATGTTACTGACAGACAAACTTATCAAAGCAGGTCTATGTTTCTTTGTTGAATTCTGAAGTCATCTACACTGTAGTGACATTCGCACTTAAGATGGTTTCAAGCAGTTGGAGCTGTCAGGGTGCAAACTTTGTTATTGATTGGCAAACTTATCAAAGCAGGTCTATATTTCTTTGTTAAATTCTGAAGTCATTTGCACTTTAGTGATATTAGCACTTCAGATGGTTTCAGGCATTTGGAGTGGTTTTGGTAAGGACTTTATTACTGATTGGAAAACTTATCAAGCCAGGTCGATATTTGTTTGTTAAATTTTGAAGTCATCTGCACTGTAGTGATGTTCGCACTTCAGATGGTTTCAGGTAGGTGCAGTTCTCCAGCTTCAGATTTCCATTAGTGATTGTCAAACTCATCAAAGCATGTCTATATTTCTTTGTTAAATTCTGAAGTTGTCTCTACTGTAATGATGTTCACACTTCAGACTGTTTCAGGCAGTGGGAGTTGTCAGGGTTAGGACTTCGTTACTGATTGGCAAAATCATCAAAGCAGGTCTACATTTCTTTGTAAAATTCTGAAGTCATCTACATTGTAATGATGTTTGCTCTTTAGATGGTTTCAGTCAGTTGGAGTTGTCAGGGGGCAGACTTTGTTAGCGACTGATAAAAGTGTCAAAGCAGGTTTGTATTTCTTTGTTAAATTTTGAAGTCATCTGCACTGTGGTGGTGTTCTCACCTCAGATGGTTTCAGGGAGTTGGAGTTGTCAGGGTGCGGACTTTATTACTGATTTGCAGACATCACAGCAGGCCTATATTTCTTTGGTAAGGTCTGAAGTCATCTGCACTGTAGTGATGTTCACAATTCAGATGGTTTCAAGCAGTTGGAGTTGTCAGGGTGTGTATTTTTTTCTGATTGGCAAGGATATCCAAGCAGGTCTATAGTTCTTTGTTGAATTTTCAAGTTCTCTGCACTGTACTCATGTGTACACTTCAGATGGTTTCAGGCAGTTAGAGTTGTCAGGGTGCGGACTTCGGTACTGATTGGCAAATTCCAAAGCAGGTCTATATTTCTTTGTTAAATTCGGAAGTCAACTGCACTGTAGTCATGTTCCCACTTAAGATGGTTTGAGGCAGTTGGACTTGTCAGGGTGTGTGGACTTTGTTAGTGACTGGCAAATGTATCAAAGCAGGTCTCTGTTAAATTCTGAAGTTGTCTGCACTTGAGTGATGTTCACACTTCAGCTGGTTTCAAGCAGTTGCAGTTGTCAGGGTGCGGAGTTCAATACTGATTGGCAAACTCATCAAAGCAGGTATATATTTCTGTTGTTAAATTCTGATGTAATCTGCACTGTAGTGATGTTCACATTTCAGATAGTTTGAGGCAGTTGGAGATTTCAGAGTGTGGACTTAGTTACTGATTGGCAAAGATATCAAAGCAGATCTACATTTCTTTGTTAAATTCTGACATCATCTGCACTGTAGTGATGTTCGCTCATTAGATGGTTTCAGTTAGCTGGAGTTGTCAGGGTGCAGCCTTAATTACAGATTGTCAAACTTATCAAAGCAAGTCTATATTTCTTTATTAAAATTCTGTTGTCATCTGCACTGAACTGATGTTCGCACTTCAGTTGGTTTAAGGCAGTAGGATTTATCAAGGTATAGACTTTGTTACTGACTGGGAAACTTATCAAAGCAGGTCAATATTTCTCTGCTAAATTCTGAAGTCATCTGCACTGTAGTGATGTTCACACTTCGGATAGCTCCAGGCAGTTGGGGTTGTCAGGGTAAGGACTGGATTACTGATTGATAAACTTATCAAATCATGTGTATATTTCTTTCTTAAATTCTGAGGTCTTCTGCACTTCAGATGGTTTCAGGCAGCTGAAGTTGTCAAGGTGCGGGCTTCTTTACTGATTGGCAAACTTATCCAAACAGGTCTATATTTCTTTGTTAAAATCTGATGTCATCTGCCTTTAATGATGTTTGCACTTCAGATGGTTTCCAGCAGTTGGAGTCGTTAGGGTGTGCACTTTTTTACTGATTGGCAAACTTATCACAAAGCAGGTCTATATTTCCTTGTTAAATTCTGAAGTCATCTGGACTGTATTGATGTTTGCATTTTAGATGGTTTCAGGTAGTTAGATTTGTCAGGGTGCGGACTTTGTTAGTGATTGGTAAAGTTATCTAAGCAGGTCTATAGTTCTTTAAGTCATCTGCACTGTAGTGATGTTCACGCTTCACATGGTTTCAGACAGTTTGAGTTATCAAGAGTGTGGAATTTGTTACTGACTGGAAAACTTATCACAGCAATTCCATATTTCTTTTTTAAATTCTAAAGTCGTATGAGCTGTACTGATGTTCCCCCTTCAGATGGTTTCATGGAGTTGTCAGGGTGCAGACTTCAGTATTGATTGGCAAACTTATCAGAGCAGGTCTATATTTCTTTGTTAAATTCTGAAGTAATTTGCACTGTAGTGATATAAGCACTTCAGATGCTTTCAGGTATTTGGAGTGGTCTCAGTAAGGACTTTATTACTGTTTGGCAACTTATTAAACCAGGTCGATATTTCTTTGTTAAATTCTGAAGTCATCTGCATTGAAGTGATGTTCGCACTTCAGATGGTTTCAGGTAGGTACAGGTAGGTACAGTTGTCAATGTGCAGACTTTATTACTGATTGGCAAAATCATCAAACCAGGTCCACATTTCTTCATTAAATTCTGAAGTCATCTGCACTGTACTGCTGTTTGCTCTTTAGATGGGTTCATGGAGCTGGAGTTGTCAGGGTGCAGACTTTTAATGTTTGGCAAACATGTCAAAGCAGGTCTGTATTTCTTTGTTAAATTCTGAAGTCGTTCTGCACTGGAGTGATGTTAGCACTTCAGATGGTTTCAAGCAGTTGCAGTTGTCAGGGTGTGAACTTCATTCCTGATTCTCAAACATATCAAAGCAAATCTATATTTCTGTTGATAAATTCTGAAGCAATCTGCTCTGCAGTGATGTTCACACTTCAGATGGTTTCAGGCAGTTGGAGTTGTCAGGGTGTGATCTTGTTTACTGATTGACAAACACATCCATGCAGGTCTGTGTTTCTTTAGTAAATTCTAAAATTGTCTGCACTGGAGTGATTTTCATACTTCAGATGGTTTCAGGCAGTTGGAGTTGTCAGGGTTTGGACATTTTTACTGATTGGTAATTATCAAAGCAGGTCTATATTTCTTTGTTAATTTGTGAAGTCATCTGCACTGTACTGATGTTCACACTTCAGATGATTTCAGGTAGTTGGAGAGTTCAGGGTGTGGAATTTGTTACTGACTGGGAAAGTTATCAAAGCAACTCTACATTTCTTTGTTAAATTCTGAAGTCATCTGCACTGTAGTGGTGTTCTCACCTGAGATGGTTTCAGGGAGTTGGAGTTTTCAGGGTGCAGACTTTGTTACTGATTTGCAGATATATCACAGCAGGCCTATATTTCTTTGGTAAGGTCTGAAAGTCATCTGCGCTGTAGTGATGTTCACAGTTCAGATGGTTTCAGGCAGTTGAAGTTGTCATGGTGTGTACTTTTTTTACTGATTGGCAAAGATATCAAAGCAGGTCTATATTTCTTTGTTGAATTTTGAAGTTCTCTGCAGTGTACTCATATATGCACTTCAGATGGTTTCAGGCAGTTGGAGTTGTCAGGGTGCCGACTTCAGTACTGATTGGCAATCTTATCAAAGCAGGTTTATATTTCTTTGTTAAATTCTGAAGTCTGTACTTTAGTGAGGTCTGCACTTCAGATGGTTTCAGGCAGTTGGAGTTGTTAGGGTGCGGACTTTGTTACCGATTGGCAAACTTATCAAAACAGGCCTATATTTTTTGGTAAGTTCTGAAGTCATTTGCACTGTAGTGATGTTCGTACTTTAGATGGTTTCAGGCACTTGGAGTTGTCTGGGTGCAGACTATGTTGCTGATTGGCAAACTTATCAAAGCAGGTCTGTATTTGCTAAATTCTGAAGTTGGCTTCACTGTAATGATGTTTGCACTTCAGTTGGTTTTAGGCAGCGGGAGTTGTCAGGGTGCAGACTTTGTTACTGATTGGTAATGTTATCAAAGCAGGTCTATATTTCTTTGTTAAATTCAGAAGTCATCTGCACTGTAGTGATGCTCATATTTCATATTTCAGATGGTTTGAGGCAGTTGGAGATTTCAGGGTGTGGACTTCATTACAGATTGGCAAAGATATCAAAGCAGGTCTATATTTCTTTGTTAAATTCTGACATCCGCAGTGTAGTGATGTTCACTCTTTAGATGGTTTCAGGCAGCTGGAGTTGTCAGGGTGCAGCCTTAATTACTGATTGTCAAACTTATCAAACCAGGTCTATACTTTTTTGTTAAATTCTGAAGTCAGCTGGACTGTAGTCATATTTGCACTTCAGATAGTTTCAGGCAGTAGGAGTTGTCAAAATGTGGACTTCATTATTGATTGAGAAACTTATCAAAGCAGGTGAATATTTTTTTGCTAAATACTAAAGTCGTCTGCACTGTAATGATGTTCGCAGCTCAGATGGTTTCAAGCAGTTGGAGCCGTCAGGGTAAGTACTGTGTTAGTGACTGGCAAACTTATCAAATCAGGCTTAAATTTCTTTGGTAATTTCTGAAGTCATCTTCACTGTAGTGATGTCCGCACTTCAGATGGTTACAGGCAGTTTGGGTTGTCTGGGTAAGGACTGCATTACTGACTGGCAAACTCATCAAAGCAGGTCTATATTTCTTTGTTAAATTCTCAAGCCGTCTCCACTGTAACATTTGCACTTCAGATTGTTTCAGGCAGCAGGAGTTGTCAGGGTGCGGACTTACTGATTGGCAAACTTATCAAAGCAGTTCTATATTCCTATTGTTAAATTCTGAAGTTATCTGCACTGTAGTGATGTTTGCACTTTAGATGTTTTCAGGCAGTTGGAGTTGTCAGGGTGCAGACTATGTTACGGCTTGGTAAACTTATCAAAGCAGGTCTGTATTTCTTTGTTAAATTCTGAAATTGGCTGCACTGTAATGATGTTTGCACTTCAGATGGTTTCTGGCAGCAGGAGTTGTCAGGGGACAGACTTTGTTACTGATTGGCAAACTTCAAAGCAGGTCTATTTCTTTGTTAAATTAGGAAGTCTCCTGCACTGTAATCATGTTGCCACTTTAGATGGTTTGAGGCAGTTGGACTTGTAAGGGTGTGGACTTTGTTAGTAATTGCCAAACGTATCAAAGCAAGTCTCTATTTCTTTGATAAATTATGAAGTTGTTTGCACTTGAGTGATGTTCACACTTCAGATGGTTGGTTTCAAGCAGTTGCAGTTGTCAGGGTGTGGAGTTCATTAATGATTGGCAAACTTATCAAAGCAGGTCTATACTTCTCTTGTTCAATTCTGAAGTTTTCTGCTCTGTAGTGATGTTTGCACTTCAGATGGTTTGAGGCAGTTGGACTTGTCAGGGTGCAGACTTTGTTACTAATTGGCAAATCTATCAAAGCAGCCGTATAGTTCACTGTTAAATTCTGAACTCATCTGCACTGTAGTGATGTGCACACTTCAGATGGTTTCAGGCAGTTCGAGTTGTCAGGGTGCAAACTTTATTACTGATTGCCAAATGTTATCAAAACAGGTTTATATTTCTTTGTTAAATTCTGAAGTCATGTGCACTGTAGTTGTGTTCGCACCTCAGATGGATTTAGGCAGTTGGAGTTGTCAGAGTGCAGACTTCATTAGTGATGGGCAAACGTATCAAAGCAGGTCTGTATTTCTTTGCTGTATTCTAAAATCATCTGCACTGCAGTGATGTTTGCACTTCAGATGGTTTCAGGCAGTTGGAGTTGTCAGTGTGTGGACTTCATTACTGATTGGCAAAGATATCAAGGCATATTTCTTTGTTAAATTCTGAAGTTGTCTACTCTGTAGTGGTGTTGGGACATGAGGTGGTTTCAGGCAGTTGGAGTTGTCAGGGTGCAGACTTTGTTACTGACTGATAATGTTATCAAAGCAGGTCTATATTTCTTTGTTAAATTCTGATGTCTGCAGTTTAGTGACGTCTGCACTTTAGTTTCAGGCAGTTGCAGTTGTCAGGGTGTGGAATTTGTTACTGATTGGCAAAGTCTCTAGTTGTTAAATTCTGAAGTCAGCTGGACTGTAGTCATGTTCACACTTCAGATGGTTTTGGCAGTTGGAGTTGTCAAGGTGCTTACTTTCGTTGCTGACTGGGAAACTTATCAAAGCAGGTCAATATTTCTCTGCTAAATACTGAAGTTGTCTGTACCATAATGATGTTTGCACTTCAGATTGTTTCAAGCAGTTGGATTTGTCAGGGTAAGGACTGAGTTAGTGATTGGCAAACTTATCAAATATTATATTCTGTATATTCTGTTATTAAATTCTGAAGTCATCTTCAGTGTAGTGATGTTCACATTTCAGATGGTTCCAGGCAGTTGCAGTTGTCCTGGTGCAGACTTCATTACTGATTGGCAAACTTATCAAATCAGGCTTATATTTCTTTGGTAATTTCTGAAGTCATTTGCACTGTAGTTTATAACTGTTTCACTGTTGCAGTGATGTTGTCAGTGGTATAAAGGAGAGCAGTCAACACCATTACAGCAGTATTTCTTGCCGTGGAGCCCGTAGTGGAGCAGTTTGCTAGTGTGCCGGTCGGTTGCTACCAGACTTTTGATTTACAGCTGAAAACATTTAAAGCTAAGTACCCTTTTGGGGATCCTTTTTTTCTTGCACTAACCGATGTCCTAAACAGTTAATAATTGTCTTGCCTATGGAAAGCAAATACCACACATAGACTTCCACTCATATTGCATCACTTGTTTAGGCCCAGATCACGACGTCCCCCATTGCCAGTTCTGTGCCCCTTTAATTTGAGAAGCATTCACCGTAGAGCTCTTATTATAGCCAGGTATTTTCGTCTTCCGTCTTCGTATTCCAAAATGGCATCCATCAGCCAACCTTCCATAGACATTCTGATGAAACGCAAGGATAAAGATAGAGACAGACCACACAAGGCCAAGCCTTCCAATGACTCTACCGGTAAAGTAGGTCATTAGTTCTCCAGAATTCAGTGAGGCACTTTCACGCCCCTGATGCCCGATTCGATACCTTCACAGGCCTCTAACGAGACCGTTTCAGAGACTGGTATGCCGCAGAAATATTCTTCATCTTCTGAGCCTTTGGTTGTCTCTGCCTTGGTTGGGTCCACAGCCGCGACACAGGCACCAACTGCTGAGGAAGCCTTTCGCACTACAGATTCCAGACAAAAAAACAATGTCTTCTCTTCTGACTACTGTTCCTCTCAGACTGATGGATACTCATAGGCCTAGAGGCAAGGCCACTCCCAGGAAAACTACCTCTAGCCACCATGTTACTCCTCCTCCTCCCCAAACTCAAATGCTTAAAATGGCAGAGGATCTTATCACCCTTATCAGGGGTAGTAAGGCCACAACTTCTAAAAGGAAAAAAGAGACCTTTCTTCTGAAATACTAACAGAACAGGATTCTGAGGAGTCTGAGTATTCAGATTTTGAAAAGGAACAACAACCTCTGTCTGCATAGGAGGACTTAGATGCAGAAGAATCCATTCCCTTTGCCTCCCCACCAGAAGATCTTTCCTTTGGGGGAATCCTTCACACCCTCAGGGAACATTTCCACTGGGAATCCTAGGACTTTCCGTGGTCTAAGAAAAGAGAATTTCCTAGACCTGCCCCAGCACAGACCCTTGGTCATCCCTCCTATCTTAGAGGTGGTTGATGTCTTCCAGGAATCCAGTTTAACTTCTGACACCCTCCCACCTGCCCTAGAAAACCTGACAGGTATTACAGAGTACCAGACTCTCACAAATACCTGTACAGAAATCCTGCTGCAGACCTGGAGGTCATTACACAGGGACCAAAAGAAGCTAAGGCTAGTTCTACAAAAATATCCTACTCCTGACAAGGACTCCAGAGCTCTGGACAAATGGGGTAAAAAAATATACACCTCTGCAACCTTGGCTATCAGAGCTTTCAAATGTCAATTCCACATGTTAAAATATCAACAACACACTTTGAAACTGTTAAAACAAAAATGTCTACCTTTCCTGACTGTGCCAATTCAAAAGAGTTAGCAGATTTACTGCACTCTACTTGTCAAGTGGCTAAACACTCATTACACTATAGGACACCCTAGAAGCCTCAGGCAGGGCAGCAATGTCAGGATCTGTCATTAGGAGACATGCATGGTTGAAGGGACAACCTCTCCCTGATCATATCAAATCTAAATCAATTGATGCACCCTCGGATAAGGGCCAGTTGTTTGGAAAAAAAGCAGAAGAGGTGCTTAAAAAGACAGAAGACAAAGCAAAATCTATGCAAACAATAAAATATTTCCTTCAGATACAACCTCCTAGGTTCAGCAGGAATTTTCACTCAAAACACTA
This sequence comes from Protopterus annectens, assembly GCF_019279795.1. Lineage (NCBI taxonomy): Eukaryota > Metazoa > Chordata > Ceratodontiformes > Protopteridae > Protopterus > Protopterus annectens. Next base: position 634,951,913 of record NC_056739.1, on the reverse strand, counting down.
GTCCTTTCCTGCACCTAGCAGACAGGGGCAAGGTAAGCCCCGCAGAGACAGACCACAGACTCCCACCCCAGGGACAGCAGAGAACCAAACAGTGGACCACTTCCACTCCAAAGGCAGGGAGTTCTAAGCCATCCCTCTATGGCAAAAAGTCTGAATTATGCCCTCTCCCCCCTCTGCCCTCTTTTCTCTCACCAAAGACTAGGAAGAAGGCTCTCCCTCTGCAAAGAAAATTGGCTTTTTGTAATAAAGGACCAGGTCTTAAAGATCATTTTTCAGGGATACAAATTCTCCTTCAACGAACTCTCAATTCTAAGAGGGTACTCAGACTTACCTCCAAATCAGTGGGCAGAGGCATTGAAACAAGTCCAAACTCTCATACCCCAAGGATCAGTAGAACCTGTCCCCTCAGATCAAACAGGTGAAGGCTTTTATTCCAGTCTATTCTTGGTTCCCAGTAAAGAGGACACTTGGCTCCCCATCCTGGATCTGTCCATTCTAAACACCTTCCTGGTGGTCCCCAAATTTAAAATGCTAACCTTACAGCAGCTGCTACCTATACTGACAAAAAATGCCTGGTTAGTAACCCTAGATCCAAAAGATGCCTACCTCCACATCCCGATAAGGGAATCCTGCAGGAAATTCCTTTGCTTCAGAGCAGGCTCACAACACTTTCAGTTCTCTGCATTACCCTTTAGCTTATCTACTGCTCCCATGGTATTCACCAAATGCTTAACCCCAGCTCTAGCTTTCTGCAGACAGAAAAATATACAAATTTACCCTTATCTGAATGACTGTCTAATTCATGCAGACTGCAAAGAAAAGCTCCTCAAAGACCTCCTCTTTGTCAAAACTCTCCTAACCTCCTTTGGGTACATCATCAATGAGAAGAAATCAAAGCAAATGGCCTTCCTATCCCAGAAAAGCAGAGCTTCCTGCCTCTCTATTTCACCCAGCTGGCTTCCAGAAGTCACCTCACTGCCAGGAAGTTCCTGCAAGCCTTGGGGTACATGGCATCTTGCATCCTTCTAATTCCTGTGGCCAGGTTTCACATGAGAAAACTTCAGTGGTACCTAATGAACCTTTTATGTCAGCACTCTCAACCTCTAGTGACCTCTCTCCCTGTGATCCCCTGTATAAGGGCCAAGTTTCTCTGGTGGGCAGGGACCATTGCCCAGAACAAGGGTCTTCCCTTCACTCTTTGCCCAACCGGGCAAACCATTACCACCGATGTCTCAGACATAGCTTGTGGCGCTCACCTAGAAGGCAGGTGCATCCAAAGTCTTTGGGATGACCAGCATCTTCCCTTACACATCAACCAGAAGGAAATTATGGCAGCAGAAAAGGTCTGACTTCCTTCAAACCCCATCTCAAACCCGGGTTCTCCTTATAAAAACAGACAACACCACAGTAATGTGGTACATCAACAAACAAGGAGGGACCCTATTTTACCCTCTGTGCAGGCTAGTCATGAACCTCAGGCTGACAGCCTCTTCCATGGGACTACACCTGATAGCCCAATACCTACCAGGGATCAACAACACCCTGGAAGACCACTTAAGCAGAAACTTAATGGATCCCCACAAATGGCAGCTCCACAAAAAAATATTTTTTTACAAATCACCCAGGCATGGGGGACTCCAGAGGTGGATCTCTTTGCTTCACATCTCAACCATCAGTTGAAAAAATTCTGTACCAGGGAGTATCACCACCTAGCATAGAAGGTGGATGCATTGACCTTCCCCTGGAACACCCTGTTTGAGTACGCATTCCCCCCTCTGTTCTTTCCTCCCTTATTTTGATCAGTACCTTTGGAATAAGAGGCAAAGGCCATTCTCATTGCTCCAGACTGTCTCAGACAACATGGGTAGCCCTTACTACACAGCCTGACCTTACAGCCCCCAGACAGCTTCCTATGATCTCAGACCTCTTAACTCAGGTGGGGGGGGGGTCCTGCACCCAGATTTACAGACTCTCAAACTGTCAGCATGGCTAATACTCTAAAGGCAAATGTGGGGCCCCTGTTAAGCAAACAGGTCTAGATATTATCAACAAGGCCAGAAGACCCAGCACCAGAAAATCTTATGCAGGAAAATGGAAAAAAGTTTGTTCCTGGAGCCAGTCCAGAGGGGCCAATACCTCTCAACCTTCCATTCCTCTTTTCCTGGACTACCTAGCAGAGCTACTTAGTGGCCTTTCCTTCTCCTCTGTTAAAATCCATGCCTTAGCCATTTCAGCTCATTTTGATACAGAACAGCCCCTCTTCTCTCATTCTTTTATTAAACAATTCCTCAGAGGGGCTTCTAATATCAGACCTCCCAGAAGGCCACCCACTCCAGCCTAAGACCTGAAGTATGTTTTGGAAAAACTAACTTTACTACCCTTTGAACCTGCTGCTTCAGCAAAACTAAGATTCCTCTCCTGGAAGACTGATTTTCTCCTAGCTATCACCTCAGCCAGGTAGAACTTCAGGCACTCATGGCCATTGAGCCCTTCATCATCTTCCATGCAGACAGGGTCTCCCTGAGGACTAATCCCTCCTTTATGCCCAAGGTGGCATCTAATGTAACTCTCAATCAGGCCATACATCTACCCACCTTCTTTCCTAACCCTCAAAACAAGGGGGAAAGAATTCTGCACTCACTAGATGTACACAGACAGCTCAGATACTATCTGGACTGCACTAAACCCTTCAGAAAAACAGACCAACTACTTGTCAGCTTTGCCCGAGGGGCAGGGGGAAGCCCATTTCCAAACAAACCATTTCCAAATGGACATCACACTGTATCCATTTCTGCTACAGATTGCATGGGAAACCTCCCTAAGTCTATTCAAGCCCATTCCACTAGGGCAGCCTCCACTTCCACAGCATTCCTCAGAGGAGTTCCCACCAGGGACATCCTGTTAGCTGCCACCTGGACTTCTGTCCATACCTTTAACAAGCATTACCACCTACTTCTATTTTGTAAGGCTGGGGCAGGGTTTGCCTCTGCAGTTCTGCAGGGCATGCTGACCCATTCCTAAGTCTATTACTCAACCTACCACCCCTCTCCTCAGCTTTGGGAATCTTCCCAGAGGTGATGACTGCAACAGTGAAACACAAATAACATAGTACAGTTGTGTATACTTACCATAAATGTAGATGTTAGAGTGTATTCACTGTTACAGTCCTGGTGTTCCACCCTTCTTCCCCATTATATCTTCTTTTTTTTAGGGAGACATAAGTTTCAAAAGGTGGCTTTTAGCCACCAGGACCACTTTACCTTATTTACTTGGGCCTCTGATGGGTTAGGGCAAGAAAAACTGATGTAATGGCATTGGCTGCTCTCCTTTATAGCACTGACAACCTGATGTCAGGCAGCAAGGGACAGCAGCCAATGCAGAAAAACATTAACTCTGGTATTCGGGCTGGCTGAGGGCTACCACAGCAGGGATAACCCACACGTGATGACTGCAACAGTGAATATACTCGAACATCTACATTTATGGTAAGTGTACACAACTGTACTTTTGCTTTTCAGATGCTTGCAGGAAGTTGGAGTTGTCAGGGCATTTACCTCATTACTGATGGGGAAACTTATGAAAGCAGGTCTAAATTGCTTTGTTAAATTCTGAAGTCATCTACACTGTAGTGATGTTTGGACTTAAGATCGTTTCTGGCAGTTAGAGTCGTCAGTGTGTGGGCTTTCTTACTGATTGGCAAACTTATCAAAGCAGGTCTGTATTTCTTTGTTAAATGCTGAAGTTATTTGCACTGTAATGATGTTCAGAACTTCAGATGGTTTCAGGCAGTTGGAGTTGTGAGGGTAAGGTCTGTGTTATTGACTGGCAAACTTATTAAATGCTATGTATATTTCTTTGTTAAATTCTGAAGTCGTTTGCACTGTAGTGATGTTCAAACTTTGGATGGTTCCAGGCAGTTGGAGTTGTCCTGGTGTGAACTTCATTACTGATTGGCAAACTTATCAAAGCAGGCTATATTTCTTTGGTAACTTCTGAAGTCGTCTGCACTGTACTGATGTTCACACTTCAGATGGTTTCAGGCAGTTGGAGTTGCCAGGGTGTGGGATTTCATTACTTATTTCCCAACTTGCAAAGCATGTCTGCATTTTTTTTGTCAAATTCTGAAGTCATGTGACCTAGAGTAGTGTTCGCAGTTCAGATAGTTTCAGGCAGTTGGAGTTTTCAGGACATGGACTTTGTTACTGATTGACAAACTTATCAAAGCAGGTTTTAAATTCTGAAGTTGTCTGCACTGTAGTGATGTTTGGAGTTATGATGGTCTCAGGCAGTTGAAGTAGTCAGGGTGTGGACTTTGTTATTGCTTGACAAACTTGTCAAAGTAGGTCAATATTTCTTTGCTTAAATTCTGAAGTCGGCTCCACTGTAGTGATGTTCACACTTCAGATGGTTTCAGGGAGCTGGAGTTGTCTGGGTACAGACTTTATTACTGATTGGCTAACCTGTCTAAGCCAGACTATATTTGTTTGGTAATTTCTGAAGTCATCTGCCCTTTAGTGATGGTCACACTTCATATGGTTTCAGGCAGTTGGAGTTGAAAGGGTGTGGACTTCATTACTGATTTGCAAGCTTATCAAAGCAGGCCTATATTTCATTTGCATGTTCTGAAGACATTTGCACTGTCGGTTATGATGTTCTTCGTGTTTCACTGTTGCAGTCATCACATTTGAGTTATCTGCCTGCAGGTACCCCTCAGCCAGCCTGAATACCAGAGTCTTCAGATTCCTGCATCGGATGATGTGTCTTCTTCCATGATGTCAGGTCGTCAGGGGTATAAAACATTCAGCCAATGCCATTACATCAGTCTTTCTTGCCGTGTGGTGCTTGAAGCAGAAGCAGTTTGCAAGTGCCGGTCGGCCAACTCCTGAAATTTTCGCTTTCAAGTTTCAGAACCGAAGTCTTCAATGCCCCGTTGGGGATCTTTTTTCTTGCTCCAACCGATGTCAGTTAAAGTTAACAATTGTCTTACCTGTGGAAAGCAAATACCTCAAAGATTTTAATTCGTACTGCAATTCCCTGCTTAGGCCCAGACCACAACATCCCTAGCTGTCAGTTTTGTGCCTTGTTCAACCCCCAAACTATTTGTCATTGGGATATCTTTGCAGCAAATTATTATGGTACTCTGTCTCAGTACTCCGAAATGGCTTCATTAAGCCATCCGACTACCGATCTTCAGAAAAAACGTAAGGATATAGACAGACCGCATAGGTCCAAAACTGCTGATGATGCTTCCTTTAAGCTAGTCACCAGTCCGCTGGTACTCAGTGAGGTGCTTTTGCAGCCCCTGATACCCACTATTTCAGATTCTCAGGCCTCTCCTGAGACCCATTCGGAGTCCAGTATGCCGCAAGATGCTTCTTCGACTGTGGAATCTGTGGATGTCTCTACCTTGGATGGGTCTGGAGCTGCTGTGCAGGCACTGGCTTCTGAGGGTGTAGTCAGGCCTACAGACTTGCAGTCTTCTTCATCCAGGCCTAAAACATGCACCATGCCTAGAAAACAGATGTCCAAACTGCAGGCACAGGCCCATATGCCTAAAAAACAAATGCTTTGAATGGCTGAAGACCTTATTACCTTAATTAGGGGAAGCCAGCCTTCCCCCTCTAAGAGACCTAGAACTGATTTTCCTTCTGATTATTCTGATCAGGAATCTGAGATTTCTGTTCCTTCTGATTACCAGGATTTGCCCTTATCTACCTATGCGGATTCTGATGCAGAGGATTCCATTCCCTCTGCTTCCCCTCCAGAAGATTTTTCTTTTGGTGAAACCTTGCACACTCTAGGGAGCATTTCCGCTGGGAAAGCCAGGATTACTCTGACTCCAGAAAGAGGCTTAGGGAATTCTTACTCCTTCCTCAACACAGACCTTTAGCTATCCCTCCTGTTCTGGACATTGTAGATGATGTTTTCTTGGAATCTAGCCTTTCCCCAGACACTTTACCTCCAGCTCTCAGAAAACCTGACAGGTATTACAGTGTACCTGACTGCCACATGCTCTTCTTCAAGAATCCTACTGTGGATCCAGAAACCATTTACCAAAGACCAAAAGGCATTAAGGCTACTGCTGTCAATAATCCTACCCTTTCTGACAGAGATTCTAAAACCTTGGACAGATGGGGTAAGAAGGTATACACTTCTGCTACTTTGGCCATTAGGGCTTTAAATTTCCAGTTTCATATGTTAAAGTATCAGCAGCATATTATGGGACTACTTAAACAGAAGATGATGTTGATTCCTGACTATGCTGAAGACAAAGAATTACAGGATTTAATGCATTCTGCAGAACAAGTTGGTAAACATACTTTGCAGTGTGGTTTTGACACTTTAGAAGCATCTTGCAGGGCTGCTGTCACTGGGTCTGTACTTAGAAGGCATGCTTGGCTTAAGGAGCAAAACTTGCCAGATCATGTTAAAGCTAAATTACTGGATGCTTCCTTAAACCAGGACAGGCTTTTTGGCAGCAAAGCAGCAGAAGTCCTCAAAAGGATGGAGGAAAAAGATAAATCTATGCAAACTGTTAAAGATTTCCTACAAGTACAGCCTCCCAGATTTAGTAGGCATTGGCCTTCAAAGAATTGGTCCTTTCCAGTCTCTTCCAGGCCTTCTCAGTCCAAACCCAGGAACAGCAGACCACCTAGGTTACAGTCTCAGGCTGCGCACAGGCCTAAGCTGTGACAGGCTCCCACTTCCAAAGCAGGGAGTAAGTCACCCCCTACGGAAAAATAGCGCAAAGACTTAACCATTCCAAGCCCTGCTCAAGTGCCTGCTCCCTTAGAAGGAAAGCTTGCCCTGCATGCAAAAAACTGGGAACTCATTACCCAGGACAAATGGGTTTTGAACATAGTTTCCCAAGGATACAGATTCCACTTCCACACACTACCAACCCCAAACGGTTGGCCAGACCTACCCCCAAATCAGTGGGTGGAGGCCCAACAGCAGGTTCTCTCTCCTCTAAGTATCAGGGCTATTCAACCTGTCCCAACAGAACAACAAAGGGGGGGGGGCAAGGTTTTTATTCAAGACTTTACCTGGTACCCAGAAAAGACAGCTCCTGGCATTCTATCATGGACCTCTCTACTCTAAATACCTTTCTGGTAATCCCAAAATTCAAAATGCTAACACTTCAACAACTTCTTCTTATGCTAAGCAAAGATGTCTAGCTGGCAACCTTAGACTTAAAGGAAGCTTACCTGCACATTCCAATAAGGGAATCTTGCAGGAAATACCTACGCTTCAGGGCAAGCTCCATGCACTATCAATTCTCTACACTTCCCTTTGGCTTATCTACTGCACCCAGGGTATTCACAAAGCAGGGCTATAGTTCTTGGTTAAATTCTCAAGTCATCTGCACTGTAATATATATATTCACACTTCAGATGGTTTCAGGCAGTTGGAGTTGTCAGGGTGCAGACTTCATCACTGATCGGCAGAGTTATCAAAGCAGGTTTCTATTTCTTTGTTAAATTCAGAAGTTGTCTGCACTGGAGTGATGTTTGCACTTCAGATGCTTTCAGGAAGTTGGAGTTGTCAGGGCGTAGAGTTCCTTACTAATTGGCAAACTCATGTAAGCAGGTTGAAATTTCTTTGCTAAATTCTGAAGTCATCTGCACTGTAGAGATGTTTGGACTTGAGATGATTTCTGGCATTTGGGGTTGTCAGTGTGTGGACTTTGTTACTAATCAGCAAACTTATCAGAGCAGGTCTATATTTCTTTGTTAAAGTCATCTGCACTGTAATGATGCTCGGAACTTCAGATGGTTTCAGGCAGTTGGAGTTGTCAGAGTGAAGACTTCTATACTGGCTGGCAAACTTATGAAAGCAGGTGTATATTTCCTTATTACATTTTGAAGTCATGTGGACTGTAGTGATGTTTGCACTTCAGATGGTTTCAGGCAGTTGAAGTTGTGAGGGTAAGGTATGTGTTACTGATTGGCAAACTTATTAAATCTTGTGTATATTTCTTTGTTTAATTCTGAAGTTCTCTGCACTGTAGTGATGTTCACATTTCGGATGGTTTCAGGTACTTGGAATTGTCCTTTTGTGGACTTCATTACTGATTGGCAAACTTATCAAAGCAGGCCTATATTTCTTTGGTAATGTCTAAAGTCTTCTGCACTGTACTGATGTTCACACTTCAGATGGTTTCAGGCAGTAGGAGTAGTCAAGGTAAGGACTTTGTTACTGATTGGCAAACTTATCAAAGCAGGTGGATATTTCCTTGCTAAATTTTGAAGTCGTCTGCACTGTAATGATGTTTCCACTTCAGATAGCTTCAGGAACTTGGGGTTGTTGGGTGAGGACTTTGTTACTGATTGAAAAAAAACCATATCAAATCAGGTGTATATTTTTTTGTTAAATTCTGAAGTCATCTGCACTTTAGTGATTTTCACACTTCAGATGGTTTCAAGGAGCTGGAGTTGTCCAGGTACGGACTTCCTTACCAATTGGCAAACTTGTCAAAGCCATATTTCTTTTGTAATTTCTGAAGTCATCTGCCCTTTAGTGATGTTCACACTTCAAATAGTTTCAGGCAGTTGGAGTTGTCAGGGTACGGACTTCATTACTGATAGGTAAACTTATCAAAGCAGGTCTATATTTCTTTGCTAAATTCTGAAGCCTTCTGCAGTGTAGTGATGTTCGCACTTCAGATGGTTTCAGGCAGTTGGAGTAGTCAAGGTTTGGCTTCATTTCTGACTGGCAAACTTATCAAAGCAGGTGTATATTTCTGTGTTAAATTCTGAAGTCATCTGCACTGTAGTGATATTAAAACTTCAAATGGTTTCTGGAAGTTGGAGTAGTCAGGGTGCAGACTTCATTACTGACTGGCAAACTTCTCAAAGCTGGCCTATATTTCTTTGGTAACTTCTGAAGTCATCTACCCTTTAATGATGTTCACACCTCATATGGTTTCTGGCTGTTAGAGTTGGCAGGGTACAGACTTCATTACTGATTGGCAAGCTTATCAAGGCAGGTCTATATTTCTTTGTTAAATTCAGAGGTCATCTGTACTGGAGTGATGTTCGCACTTCAGATGGTTTCAGGCAGTCGGAGTTGTCAGGGTGCGGACTTCATTACTGACTGGCACCCTTATCAAAGCAGGTGTATATTTCTTTGTTAAATTCTGAAATAATCTGTACTGTAGTGATGTTTCCAATTCATATGATTTCAGGCAGTTGGAGTTGTCAGCATGTAGACTTTTTTACTGATTGGCAATGTTATTATATAACAGGTCTATATTTCTTTATTAAGTTCTGAAGTCTGCACTGTACTGATGTTCACAATTCAGATGGTTTCAGGCAGTTTGAGTCGTCAGGGTGTGAACTTTGTTACTAATTGGCAAACTTATCAAAGCAGGTCTGTATTTCTTAATTAAAGGACAACTATGGGATAATCCGAATGTTTTCTGCTTTCTTACATATTTTCTTCCCTTATCTGCCCCTCTGACCATTTAAATTAATGGTGCAGGCCATCAAATGTATTAATTTTTACGTTTTCCTTTATCCGGATTGTACTGATAGCGGTAGAGCTAGATATATTTCTAAAAGATTATGTCTTACACTCTTGGTGAACTCCGACAAGTCACCCATCAATTTCCAAGCACTGTAGCTGAAAACATACCGCCCCCCAGATCTTTTTGCCCATGCTACTTCCTCTTTACAATTATGCACGCCTTCTTGTAAAATATGCAAGTTTTTCTTACTTTTGCCCTACCTTCTTTCCTCCATAAAATGCTTTGGACCAAGAACAGGAATGTCTTTTGCAGCTATCAATTGCTGAACATAACTGTTTTCACGAAGGAGCGCAAAGCAGTTCTTCTCATTGGAATGGTTCCTCTAAGATTGAGATTTATTTATTTATTTTTGCAGTAAGTCTTGCCTTTATTTTTTTTAATATCTGCAGTTTTCTTTTGGCTTATACTATTTTTTATTATTAACTAGTGCTGCACGGCATTAGAATTGAATGCCCTGAACATGCGGGTAGGCTGGTCCATTCAATGTTTAGCAAGTACTCTATTGGCATCTACTGCAACGTTCAGCATTTCAAATCATTTTGAAGTTATATGATTGAAATGCACTTTTAGTGCAAAAGTAAAAATATCTCACCTGTACAGATTTTTTTTTCTGTTATTTTTGGTCTGTTTTTCATGAAATTGTGTTTTTCTGGCAAATCAGTAAAGAGTAAAGTTAGAAAATAATGACAGCCATTTGAGTTTCAGGCTTCATACCCTTCAGAAAATGCATGCTAATGCAAAAACTGTTATTCTATGAGCTTTAGAAGTTTGAAAGAGCAATATTTAAAAAAATGTCCCTATTTTTGGGCATTTGTCCCACTTTTCTTTATGGCTTTTTCCAAATTTCTTATCTAAGAGGTATGAATTAAAATAATCAATATAATACCATTTAGGAAGTGTGCTGGTGACTAGATTTTGCATGACTTTTGAAGTATTGCATGAAAAGGAAATATAGTGGTGTTATGCTTCCATCTAGTGTACTGTACACATAAATGCTTGGGGTATTCTGCAGTTTGAAATGGCATTACAGCCAAGTACACTTCTGTGGCAAGAGTTGGGGAAGGTACTGTGGATGAGAGGACTTTTTTTATGTAAAATAAGATGTGTCATAAGCTTTTGAATCTACATGTAGCCAAATATGCAACACGTGTAGGGTTACCACCTGCCCCTCTTTGCTCAGGACAGTTCCTATTTGAACAGTTGTGTCTATTGGAAAATATTGAAAAATAGCAAATGTCATGAGATTTTAGGACAAAAGTATTTCCCAAATTTTCATTACTTGTCGCTTGAAACTAATATTTCATATCTGAATTATCTAAATGTTATTTGAAGCAGTAAAAGCAAATGAAATGCTTGTAAGAATAACGTTTTACCTGGATAAAAACTTAAAGTTCAGTCCTTTTCACTGGTTGTGGGTATGGTTTGTCATGTAAAATCTCATGTTGCTACAAAAAATGGCCCATCAAGGTAGTATCTCCACGTATGTAGTGGTTATAAAATAAAATAAGTACAAAAGAGAGTGTAAATACTGCATGTGCACATGGTAGGTGTCAAATAGTTGATACTATGTAAAATGTCTGTTGTATCTTTTCATTTTTTGTGATGCTTAAATTAGTTTTGCAACCTATGTGGTGGTTATGAAACAAAATAAAAACAAGTAGGAAGTGAAATACATGCAAGGTGTCAAGACAGCTGATGCAGGTTTTATACTGGTAAAATGTGGCTAGACCATTATTTGTTTGCTACAAAATGTTTTGCTATTCACATTGAATGCCCTTTTCTTTACGCTTCTTTGATGTTTAAGCTACTGAAGAGGTATTCTTTAAATCTTCTGACTGCACACTGTGTGCATTGTTTAAATAAAAAAAATTAAGTGTAGGTTACTGTGGGATTTACTTCTAACTGGCAAAGGAATAAATCCTCCTCTAAACCACAGCTCTGCTATGAGTAGTTTAACCACTGTAATTATATTGGGGAGTGAATAATGCTAGATTTAATCATGACTGTGAGATGTGGCTACTTCTCATTTGAACTATCCTTTAAGGTTTTTTATGGTTTGTGGCTTTTCAGTCGGAGATGTGCCTGTGAACTCTAGACAGACTTCTGTTTCTTTATGAATACTCAAAGCACAAATTCCCATAAATGTTTAGTTGTTCTTTATTTATTGAATGAATGTTAACAACATCAGGGTCAAGACATGAACCAACATACAGAAGTAGTTTATAAAAAGTGTATAAAGTGTGGAAGGTCAAGCAAATAAAATTTCATTACAGTAAAATGTTCTGATTGTTCCAATAGTAAGTTGTGCATATTCTAGCCATAGTGTAAGTCTACAGCAGAGCAGCTCCACCCAAATCTCTGGTAACCTCTACAGCGGAGTGTTTAGTTGAGGGTGTATATAATGGTACTCCTGAAATGTCTTTAGCTGACTGTGGAGAGAAGAAAAATATATAGCTATTTTATACCACCAGATGGCTACATCATAGTGCTGCTGTGTCAGAAGACCTTACGTATAAATAATGTTAAAAAACTGTACATGGTGACATAGTGCTGCTAATAGAAATATTCTATCTTTCAAGTTTGCAACACTGAATTTATTTATTTATTTATTTTACATTTGTTGACTGGGCTAGTCTAGCTGGATATGTGTCCATTTTCAGTAGAGGCCCGGGTAGAAAAGTTCCAAGAGTTTTAAAATACTAAAAACAGAGATTGACAATACAAATACAAGGATTTTACATCAGGACTAGTTAATACATGTATTATATAAACATAATCAGAGCAAAAACATAAGTATAATAAGCAAATGATTTTAAAAGTTTTTTTTTTTTTTTTTTTATCAAAAGAGAATAAACATATGACTGTGTACAATATTTTATAAAGGGGGAGCTACGAGGCTATAGACAAAGGTAAATGCAGGAATTATAGGGAAAGAAAGGTTAAAGAGGTAGAAGTAGAGTTAAGATGGGTAGGTGCAGGAGCACAGCCAGTGTTTATTAAGATGAATTTTCAGCTGTTTCTTAAAATGTGGGAGAGAAGACAAAGTTAAGATATCAGAGGGTAATTTGTTCCACATTTTTCCAACAGAATTGGAAAAGAGACAGTCACCTGCAGAGTTATTGGGTTTGGTTGAATTAATCAGTAGTTTATTGGAAGAGCGTAGATGTTTCAGATTATTGTATTGTGAAATGAGGTTAGAGAGTATAGGTGTTTTAGTTGGTTGGTATAGTATCTTATGAGCTATTAAGAGCTGTTGAAGTATGAGTTGGTTCTGAAGTTCAAGCCAACCTAGTTTTCTTAGGTTTAGGCAGTGGTGAGTTCTAAATGGGGATCCTGCTGCAAATCGAGCAATGTTATGGTAAGATATTGTTAGTTTCTTGAGGTTATTTTTGGAGAGATTAGTGTATATGGGGGAAGCATATAGAAGAGTAGAGATAAGGTGAGATCTGGCTAAGGTTGTCCTTGCTTCAGGTGTGAGGAAGGGTTTAATTCTGTAAAGGGATCCAATTTTTTTATTAACTATTTTATTGTGTTGTTGATGTGAGTCTCAAAGTTGAGATTATTGTCAATAGTTATACCTAAAAGTTTAGTAGTTGAAACTGGTGAGATGAGAGTACTATCAGTGGAAGTAAGAGTGAGGTTTAGTGGGGTAGATCTACGGGATGGTAAAAATAATAGCAGTTTTGTTTTCTTGGGGTTGAGTAGTAGGCAACGATCGGAGAACCATTGTTCAACAGTGGTAAAGGCTTTTTGGGTTATTAACTGTAGTTCAGTTTGAGACTTAGCAGTGCAGATAATAGTAGAATCGTCTGCATATTGTATACAGGTGGTATATGGGATAGGTGATTGGAGGTCATTAATAAAGATGGAAAATAGAAGGGGGCCTAAGATAGAGCCTTGTGGTACATCTAAAGAGATGAGGAGGAGATTGGACAGTGCATTTTTCCAGAGAACTGCCTGTTGCCGGTTTTCTAGGTAAGACATGAACCAAGTTAAGGAAGGAAGGTCAAGTGAGAGAGATTTTAGTATGTGCAGAAGAAGTTTATGATTAACCATGTAGAAAGCTTTAGATAGGTCAATGAAGACTGATGATGATAGATTATTATTATTACGGTTATAGTTGATTGAGTTGGTAAAGGAGAGTAGAGCTGTGGTAGTACTGTGGGAAGGTCTGAATCCATGCTGACAGTTAGCAAGTAGGTTGTTGTGCAGAAGGTGATTAAGAAGTTGCTTATGGATACATTTTTCCATGATTTTAGCTATAGGTGATAGGAGTGCTATGGGACAAAATTTAGAGAAGTCATTTGACTTACCTCCTTTGTGTAGAGGGGTGATGTGTGATATCTTCCAGATAGAGGGAAAAAGTCCTTCCTTTATGGATCTATTTATCAGAATAGAGATGGGATAGGCAATGGCTTTGGCTCCTATTTGCAAGAATTCTGCAGGAAGTTTATCTGCAGAAGTAGTGGTAGGTTTTAGTTTTTGGAGCAGTGATAAGATAAAGGAGGTAGATACAGGTTGTAAGTGAAATGAAGGAGGTAGATTTAAAGTAGGTGAAAGTAGCTTGGAGGTGTCGGGTGTTAGGTGACTAGCAAGAGTTTGAATAGTATTAGTGAAGAAGGAATTAAAGTCATTGGCTGTTTGTATGGAGTTCTCTGGGTTGCAGTCCTGAGGGTTAGGTGTTATGGATTGGCCTGGGGATAAAAGATTATTAATAGTGGACCAAAATTTTTTTGGTTCCTTTTTGGAGGTTTGTTGTAATTGAAGGTAATAATTATTTTTGTCTATTAGGATGCTTTTTTTTGTACTATTTCTAAGTTCTCTGAAGTTTTGGTGGTCAGTTGGATTCTTTGTGGTACGCCATTTGGTCCAAGATTTGTTTCTGAGGATGATTTTTTGCTTAGTATTGTTGGTCAGCCAGGGTGCTGCTTTAGCTTTGGTTCTAATAGTGCGACTAGGAGCATAATGGTCAAGGATAGATAAGAATGTTGAATTAAAGAATTCTACTGCTTCATTAAGAGGGAGATATTTTAGTGGGGACCAATTACATTGTAATAATTCAGCTAGAAAATCTTCAGAGTTAAAATGCTTTTTTGAACATATTGAACATAGTGTTCTGTATATGGTAGGTAAAATTAGGTTGGTTTTATGCCTAATGACATAAGTAGGTGAGTGGTCGCTTAGATTATCTGGGAGAGTACCTGATTGGTAGGTTTGTTGAGGAGTATTAGTAAGAATCCAGTCTAAGATGGTATCATTTTTGTTGGTTTTATTTATTCTAGTAGGACTGTTTATGAGTTGGGTAAAGCCATGGAGGTTTATATGGGAGGTAGGATTATTACTATTACAGGAATACCAATCGATGTTGAAATCGCCTAGGAGTAGTGTTTCTTGAGGGAAGTAGTTGTAGAGTGAACTTAGAATGCATTTGAGTGTGTTAATGTTATTTCCTGGGGGAAGGTAAACACAAATGATATTTATGGCCTTAGTAGAGTTGATTTGAAGTTTAGAGCTGAGTATTTCTGCATGATTATCAAAGCAAAGAGTCTGATCTATAATACTAATTTGGATTTGTGCTTTATAGAGAATTGCAACCCCTCCACCCTTTTATGTAGTGCGATCAAGTCTAATGGTGTTATATCCGGGTGGGGTAATTTCATTGTCTTTAATGGAGGGCTTTAGCCATGTTTCATTTAAGCATAAAATATCAAATTGATATGTTTCTAGAAGGCCAAGAACCTGAGTAGTTTTGTTACAAATACTTTGAATATTTAGATGGGCTATAGAGAGAGAGTTGGTAGGTTTGGTGGATGATAGAGAACTAGGTTTGCCATGTTTTTTGTGGTTGTTGGAATTGGTATGATGTGGGCCAGGGTTTGGATTAATATCTCCGTCCAGCAGTAAGTAGAGGAATATGAAGTCTCTTGGCAGGAGTGGTTTGTGAAAGTTATCTGTTAGTTTCTTTGATTTTGGTTTGTTTAACTTAAAATATGCAAGTCTGTGGAATTTGCCTAGTAGGCAATTGGGTTGAGTAGTGACATTTGAGAAGGTAGGAGAAAAAGTACATATAGGTGTAGAGGTATGTTTGGATGAAAAAGGAATGGTAGAGTGAAGTGGGTATTCGTAAGAGGTTAAGAGGTAAGAAGTAACAAGACAGGAAAGAAGTGATAAACAGATAAGAAGTTTTAGTTGAGGAGGGATTGATGTTCTGAGCATTTCAAAAGTTAGGGAGATGCACAAGGAAGAGAAAGGAAGGTTGTAGTTCTAGAAGCTGAGAAGTAGTTTGAGCTTAGGTAAATAGGGTAGGAGTTGGTTAGTTAATTAGTGAGTATGATGTTCAGTAGAAGGGGCGGAGTGAGTATAAGAAAGGTACTTATCTGATTGGGTAGGTAAGATAGGGGGTGTGGTCAATAGTACTATAAAGGTAGGAGCACTGGGGGCAGGTGGAAATTGGGGGCAGGGTAGGGGAGAGGAGTGAGCCCGCAGGGCGAACGGAGCGGGTAGAAACAGGTAAGAAGCTGCTGGTAAGAAGCAGCTGTGGGAGAAAAAACAATCAGCATTGCAGGCTTCAGAAGGTACATTTTCTAAACCTTAAGTAGATAAAAACAGTGAAGAAAGAGCCTAGAGATGGTAGAAAAAGAAAGAAGAGTACAAGGTATAGTTGGAGGAGCTAGAGAAAAATAGGTCTGGGGTAACAGAAAAGATAAAGTAAGTAGAAAAGACTCAGGAGGCTAAAGAGTACAGATAGGACTGGGAAGAAGGGAGCCCCCTAGTGGCCAGGTCTATAAGGGAACAGAGTGAAATATTTACATGCAAAAATCAGCCTCAGTGAACAGTTTCTAAGATAAATCACATTAGAAGAGGCCCTGGTAAAGGCTCATGGAAGGCTGTCTAGTACTTACTCTCCTTGCTCATGCTGCAGGAGACTGTAAATCTTACCAGCATTTCCTTCTTCTCCAAGAAAACCTTAAATTTCTTCAGCAGTACCCAGGGATTTGTAGTACTTCTGGATACTAGCATCCATCTTTATATTCAGACCTGTAGCTATGCTGGTCTCTGCTTTGCCATTCTTGTTATTGTAGATGTATGTGTTAGCCTTCCCATCATGGAACAGTCCCTTGACGTCAATGTTCATGATATCTGGCAGTCAATACTCACTGTGTTTCGTGTGCTGATGCACTAATGTCAGTTATTTGCACTAGTGTTAATACTGGCCTTTTCAGTTTTGATATACTCTGGTTTGCCAGTGTCAGCTCAGAACTTGGTGTTCTCAGCTTTGAGCCAGACATCTGTGCTGTCTTCACCAACTGTGTTTCCAATGGCATTGCTCAACCTTGGGATTTTGGCACAAATGTTGATGCCAGCCTTTTTCACATTGATGCCAGACCCAGTTCTACTGATCATGGGATTTTTGATACATTGTATTTATTTATTTATATTTGTTGATTAGGATAGAGTCATTTTGCCATCTGACAAATTTCAGTCTCTACCCAGGAAAGGAAATTATACAACAATAATATAGATTTACAAACAGAAAGAGAATGGAGGCTGTGGACCTCCTGCAACCTCCTTTCATGCAGACTACTCTAAAAATGCCTGTCTTCCTTCTCCTTGTATTCTCTCCTCCTGAAGTAATCAGAGTTACAAGAGGAGCACAGTGACACTCCATCACAATCCCTTATTAGAGCAGACATGGACAAAGACGAGAATGCTAGCAGGGGGGCTTGTTCCCCTTCTTATACTCGGAGAAGAATAATATGGTTTGACTTTTATTTGTTTCTGTATGTACTTGTGCTGGAATATAGTAAGTGTTGGTATCCTGTGTGTTTTCAGTATTATGAGATTCAGTATTTTAAGTTTTCAGTATTTTGAACTTTCAAGATTTTGGTCTCAGGATTTGGGGCTTTCAGGATTTTGTAGAGTATATATATATATATATATGGTTCTACCTGACTTCGTCGACAGCGCAGAAGACCGACAACGGAATCCGGAGCTCCAGAAGATCGACAATGAAGAAGACCGACGCGAATCGCGAGTGCCAGAACATCGACAATGCAGAAGACCGACACGACGGATGACAACACCAACGCCGAGGATGCCGACATGGGAAAAGGCTGTGTGAGTATGCGGTAGTGACGGACGTTAGGGTGCGAGGCAGGTAAGTGTGGAGATTGACGGTCTGTGGGGATAGGGGTGGGTTAAGTGAGTTAGGGTTAGGGAGCGATAGGGGTGGGTTAAGTGAGTTAGGGTTAGGGAGCGATAGGGGTGGGTTAAGTGAGTTAGGGTTAGGGAGCGATAGGGGTGGGTTAAGTGAGTTAGGTTTAGGGAGCGATAGGGGTGGGTTAAGTGAGTTAGGGTTAGGGAGCGATAGGGGTGGGTTAAGTGAGTTAGGGTTAGGAGCGATAGGGGTGGGTTAAGTGAGTTAGGGTTAGGAGCGATAGGGGTGGGTTAAGTGAGTTAGGGTTAGGAGCGATAGGCGGGTTAAGTGAGTTAGGGTTAGGAGCCGGGTAGGTAAGTGCGATAGTGACGGACCTTAGGGTTAGGGTAAGGTTTAGTGTGGGCTTGTAAGGATTTTGGTGTGCTTGTGTTGTGTGTGTGGTTTGTGGAATGGGGATGTGTTTTGTTTTTAATTGTTGTTATTGTGGTGTGTGCAGTGTATGGGGTTTCGTGTTTGTGTACCGTCGGTTATTTCGTTGTCGGTTATGTGTGGTTTCGTGTTTATGGACTGTCGATGATGTGGTGTCGGTGATGTCGTTGTCGGTGTTGTGTGGTTTCGACTATGTCAGGTAGAACCATATATATATATATATATATATATATATATATATATATATATTTATGTATATATATATATATATATATATATATATATACACACACACACACACACACACACACACACACACACATATACACATACACACACACATATATATATATATATATATATATATATATATATATATATATATATATATATACATATACACACACACACACACACACATCTATTTACATATATATATATATACATATATATATATATATATATATACACACACATATGCACACACATACATGTATACATATACGTGTGATATATGTGTGTGTGTGTGTGTGTGTGTGTGTATATATATATATATATATATATATATATATATATATATATATATGGGTTCCTATGAGTTCACCGACAGTTCAGAGCATCGACACTCACATCTTCGACACCAAATCATCGACTGTTCATTTATTTATTTATTTTTATTTATTTTACATTTGTTGACCGGGCTAGTCTGGCTGGATACATGTCCATTTTCAGCAGAGGCCCGAGGAGAAAAGCTCCACTATATACTAGTAAATAATAATGACAAAAATAAGCAAAAAAAAAAAAAAAGCACAATACGATAGAAATTCAATTACAAAATCCTTGGAAGAGTAATTAATGAAGAAATAAAGCAAGTAACTCACAAAGACTCTATTCAACTATTTACAGTATTAACAAATTTGTTAGACATTTGTGTCGGGGTATGAGTTTAAAGAAACAGCTTTCAACAGCTGGGAGATTTAGATACAAGGTGAGATAATAGGTTGCAGTAATATAAAGAGAAGAAAATATATGGGAGAAGTAATATCCAAGTGGATGGTAGGTGAAGTATAGAGGGGGTAAACGTAGTGATAGGGACATGAGGAAGAGTAGTGGAAAGAGTTGAAAAGAGAGATGGAAGCTGAGATCAGTCAGGATTTGAGCAAGGGCATAGCCAGTGAGTTATAAGATAGTTTCTTAGTTGTTTTCTGAAAAGTTGTGATGAGCCTAGAGTGGTCAGTTCTATGGGGAGTTTATTCCAGTGTGAGCCAATGGTATTTGTAAACAAGGAGACCCCAGCTTTATTGTGTGTTTTGAGGGTGGCCACTAGTAATTTGTTAGCTGAGCGAAGGGAAGTAAGATTCCTGTAAGGGACAACAAGGTTATTTAGTATAGGTGTATTAGAAGGGTAATGGAGAATTTTATAGGTAATAACTAATTGCTGAAGGAGAATGAGATTTTGAAGTTCAAGCCAGTCAAGTTTTTGAGATTAACACAATGATGTGTGAGAAATGGGGCACCTGTGGCAAACCTGGCAATGCTGTGGTAGGCTGTGGCAAGTTTCTGAAGGTTAGATTTTGAAAGGTTTATAAAAGATGGGGAGGCATATAATAATGTAGAGATAAGATGAGTTTGGGCTAAAGACACCCTGGTGGTTGCTGTTAGAAAGGGCTTAAGTCTATAGAGGGCACCTATTTTTTATTAACAGTTTTGATAGTTAGGTCAATGTGGTAATCAAAGTTTAGTTGATTATCTATTGTAACACCTAGTAGTTTAGCGGAACTATCAGGTGTAATGATAGTGCCATTGTCAGACACAATAGAAAAGGAAAGAGGGGTAGATTTCAGGGTTGGAGAAAATAGTAATAATTTAGTTTTTTTGGGATTAAGGAGGAGACATATATCTTGGAACCATCTTTCTGCTGTTGTAAAGACTTTTTAGGTGGAAGAATGAAGTTCAGCTGGAGATACAGCAGAACAGATGAGAGTTGAATCGTCAGCATATTGAATACATGAGGGTGTTGGGAGTGAGATAGACAGGTTGTTTATAAATATGGAGAAGAGAAGGGGTCCTAATATGGATCCTTGTGGGACACCAATAGTGACTGGGAGCTGAGATGAGAGATGGCTGTCCCAAAGGACTGCTTGTTGTCTATTTTTCAGATAAGAGTCAAACCAGTGCAATGCTGAAGGTTCAAGTGCGAGAGATTTCAAAGTGTCTAGTAAAAGTTGATGGTTGACCATATCAAAGGCTTTAGAGAGGTCAAGAAACAAAGCAGAAGAATATAGTTTGTTATTGCGATTTTTGTTGATAGTATCTGTAAAGGAGAGAAGAGCAGTGGAAGTACTATGGAAAGGTCTAAAGCCATGTTGAGTGTCTGAAAGTAGGTTATTATGTAAAAGATGATGTAAAAGTTGCTGGTGTATACAATGCTCCATGATTTTAGATAGTGGTGATAGTAAGGCTATAGGATGGAAATTAGAGAGTTCATTAGAGTTTCCTCCTTTATGCAAAGGAACGATATGGGAGACTTTCCAGAGGGAAGGGATAGTAGATTCGGTTATTGTTCTGTTAATTAAAATAGAGACTGGGTATGCTAGTTCTGCTGATGCTAGCTGCAGATATTCAGCTGGTAGTTGGTCAGCTGAAGGAGTACAAGGTTTGAGTTTTGACAGTAACTTTTGTATATATGTTGTGGAGACTGTACTGAATGTTAAAGTGGGGGTGTTATTTTGAGGGGAGATGTTTTAAGGGAAGTATGGGGAGTCATGTTCTTTGCAAGACAGGTGACTGTTTCAGTGAAGAAGTTGTTAAATGTATTGGCTATTAGGTTGGGTGGGGTTTGTGCTAAGTTAGCTGGAGTAGGTGTTTTGGTATTTCCTGGATGGAGTAGTTTATTGATTCCTGACCAGAATTTTTTGGGGTTATGATTTTGATTTTTTTGATATTGAAGGTAATAATTCTTTTATCAAGATGGGTAAGTTTTTGTGGTGTTTCTAAGGTGTTTGAAGTTTTGATGGTCAGTTGGGTTTTTAGTTGTTCTCCATTTTGTCCATAGTTTATTCCTTAATAGCATTGTTTGCTTGGTTTCTTTAGAAAGCCAAGGGGCAGCTTTGGATCCTGTTCTAATTAAGCGTGAGGGGGCATGATACTCAAGAATTTGGAGGAATGTGTTGTTGAAATGGGCCACCGCTTCATCCAGAGGAAGGTGTTTTAGAGCAGACCAGTTACATTGTTTGAGTTCATTGAGGAAAATAGGAAGGTTAAATTTCTTTTTGTTTCTTATAGTACGATAGCTGGCCTGATTGAGATTATTTGTTTGTTTAGTGATATAGGTGAGAAGGTGGTCACTGATATTGTCAGGAGTATTCCAGTTTTATAAGAGAGGGGATTTTTGTTGACCAATATCCAGTCTAAGATGGCTTGTTTATTGGTAGATTTGTGAATCCTAGTTGGGGAGTTTATTGTTTGTTGGAAATTAAAGAGGTTGAGGTGATAGATGGGTTTGGGTGATGTGCAGGAATTCCAATCAATATTGAAGTCTCCTAAGAGTATGGTTTCCTGTGGAAAGCTACAGGAGAGCCAGCTGAGAATTTTTTCGAGGGTATCCAAGTTGTTGCCAGGAGGGATATAGGAAGATATTATATAAATGGCTTTTCTTTTATTTACTTGGAATTTGCTGCAGAGTATTTCAGCATTGGCAGGGGGTAGGGAGTCAATAGAGGACACCTGTAGTTCAGATTTATAGAGTAAAGCAACTCCACCACCCTTTTGTTTAGACGATCCTGCCTTAAAATGCTATAGCCAGGGGAGTAATTTCATTGTCTTTGGTACCTGGTTTCAACCAGGTTTCAGTGAGACAGAGAATATCAAATGAGTAGAGGTCAATTAAAGCATGGAGTTGTGTAATTTTATTGTTGATGCTACGAATATTTAGGTGTGCTATAGAAAGGGAGTTAGAAGAGAAAGGTGAACTGAAATTGTTAATATTTTGGTTTGAGAGGGTGTGGAGGAGGGAAGTCTTTGGCCCAGGGTTGGGGTGAATGTCCCCATGTAACAGTAAGAGTGTTTGAGAGAGTGGAAATAATTTTGAGTTTTTAGAGGGTATTAGGTAGAACTTTCTAGTTGTGTGATACTTGTTATGGAGTATTCTATGATAATGTGGAGGAAAGTAAGGGCAGGATGAGAGGAGGTTAATGTAGGTTTGTTTAGGTAGGGGAAGGACAGTGCTAGTATGTTTAGCTAAGCTAGGAGATCTGCTGAGGGTGTAGTACTCATAGGAAGTAAGGGTATGGTATATAAGAAGGATGTTAAGTAGCAGGAGTAGATAAAGTAGTTTAAAAGGCAGGGACATGTTGAGATAGATGAGCTTGACAAGGTTGAAGATTAGTATTAGGAAGGCAGGGAATGTGTGTGGCAGTCAGATGGGAGAGGAGAGAGTTAAGTGTGAACGAGGCAGGAAATTAGTTAGGATGTGAGAAAATAAGGGGTGTGGCTAAGCAGGTATAATACTAGGGGCCCTGGGGGTGGGTGGGAATTGGGGGTAGGGTAGGGGAGCGGAGTGAGCCCGAAGGGCGAACGGAGCGGGGCACAGCAGAGAAAGGAAAAAGCAGTGAGAAAAAACAATCAGTAGGTAGAAGGTAGAAACAGAAATTAGTAGGTAGAAGGCAAATGTGTGTGTGAGGAAGGGGAATTATAAAAACAGAGAGAAGGGAGGCCAGAGTGGGTAATGGTTAAGTCAGGAATAGTGCAGGCGGAGAGGAGGGTTAGATAGAGGGTTTATA